>NC_061835.1:16485235-16487735 GCF_019202785.1 Penaeus chinensis
GGACGAATCCACCTGAATCCATTTGCAGATGCGGAACACACCAAAAGAGACTTGATTACTTACAAAAAGGGATGTATTTATGGAACGAAAACCCATCCGACGCAGAAAAACACACGGAGGACTACGTACTTGGACATAACATACTTATAGTTTAGCTTTGCATACGTACAATACACATACAAACCATACACATCCCACTTACACATAACATATAACTATAAATTTACTTATCATTATAATATATTAACATATACATACATACACATACAACATACACATACACATACACATACACACACACACCCCACAACACACTCAACACACACTCAAACAACCCAAACAAATGCTTCATCGCACCCATAAAACCCAAACCCCCTCCCCCTTCCACCCCCCTCCCCATTTACGGAGCCTGCGCCCCCTCCCCGGCACTCGAGGAGCCCCTCCCCCGCCACCCCCCCCCCTCCAAGCAGGCCCACGGGGATCCTAAACCCTCGCGGATACTTTCATCCCGGCCCAGGTGAGCCTGGCACGCGCTTGGCACTTGGTTGGCACTCACTTGACACTAAGCACCCGGTTGGCCTTGCTGGCCCTAATTGGCATGCCCTGACCAAAGCATCGGTTGAACTTGATTGCCCTGACTTGACCAAGCATTGGTGGGCACTTGTTTGGCCTTTTGGGGCACTGACTGACATTTGGCCCTTTGGGGTTTTGCTGTTTGGCATTGTTTTGACCATTTATCGCACTCCTGCCCTTTGGCATTGGGTCTGGTACACCAAAACGCCGCCAGGGGACAACGATTTGGGGTGGGATCCTGGGTTTTGGAGGTGCTTGCGCGGGTTTGGGGGGTTTGAGGCTAGGGGTTAATGGGTTGGGGGAGGGGGAGTGGCAGGGGGGCTGGGTCGGGGGTGGGGTTGGGGCCTGGGGGGCTTGGGGGTCGGTCCGGGGGTGGGGGACTGGGGGGGGGTCGGTGATGTTGGGCTCGGGGGTGTTGGGCTCCCGTGCCTGGCCCGGGTTTTTTGATAGTGTGGAGGTTGGGAGAGAGGGGCAGGGGGAGGGGGGGAGGGGACAGACAAGAAGGGGAAGGGAAGGGCAGAGCGAAGAAAGGGGGAGGGAGAAATAAGAAGGAAGAAGAAAGGAGAGCCCAAGAGAAAAAGACGGAAATGAAGCGCGACGGAAGAAGGGAAAAAGAAGCGAAGAAGAAGAAAGGGAAAAAAGGAAAAAGAAGAAGAAGAAGACGCAGAAGAGAGGAGGAAGAAAAAGTGGGAAGCAGCAAGGAAAGGGGGAAAAAGACAGAACAGAGAAGCAGACGAAGAGAAGAAGAAGACAAAGGAAGAAGAAAAGAACAGAAAAAACCCGGGGGGAAGACCCCATAGAACCCGCCACAACCCGCCGGCCAGACCGAGAACCCACCCAGAACCCCGCAGCCACGAACCCAAGAATCCCTTTTTTTTTCCTCCTCCCCTCCTCCCCTTCCTCGCCTCCTCCTCCTCCTCTTTCCCCGTCCCCCCCTCCTCCTCCATCCCTCCTCCTCCTTTTCCTCCTCCCCCCCTCCTCCTCCCCCCCCCCCCCTCCTCCTCCTTCCTTCCCCCCCCTCTCCTTTCCCCCTCCTCCTCCTCCCCCTCCTCCCCCTCCTCCCCCCTCCTCCTCCTCCTCCTTTCTCCTCCTCCCTTTTCCTCCTTCCCCTCCCCTCCTCCTCTCCTCCCCCTCCTCCTCCCCCTCCTCCCCCTCCTCCCCCTCCTCCTCCCCTCCTCCTCCTCCTTTTCCTTTCCCCCTCCTTTCTCTCCTCCTCCTCTCCCCCCTTCTCTTCCTCGTCCTCCTCCTCCTCCTCCTCCTTTGTCTCCTCCTCCTCCTTTCCTTTCCCCCTCCCTTTCCCCCTCCTCCCCTCCTCCTCTCCCCTCCTCCTCCTCCCCCTCTCCTCCTTCCCCTCCTCCTCCTCCTCCTCCTCCTCCTCCTCCTCCTCCTCCTCCTCCTCCTCCTCCCACTCCTGCCGCTCCCCTGCCCTTCCCTCCTTCAGCTGTCTCTTCTCTTCCCCTTTTATCGTTCCTAAAATATCCCCTTTTCACCCTTCAGTAAACAAATAAATCCACTGAATGAATAAAGAAATGACTAAATAAACATCTAACTAACGGTGTCCAGGCTAAGTCAAATCGCGGAGAAAACCTAAACATCTTGAATTTATTGGATAAAAAGAATGATTCGTTCGGATGCGCGCACAGTGTCCTCTGGCGGCGTCCGATCCTCTAGCTTCCGGCTTCGGCTCCGCTCTTTTCTTTCTTTTTCTTCTTCCTTTCTCTTCTTCTTCTTTCAGTTCTTTTGGTACCGGTTTTTATTCTGTGTTTTTCCCTCCTTTTTTGCTTATTCTTCATTTGGTAAGAGGCATTGATACCGATTTTTTTACTGGGTCATTATTATTGATATGGTATGCTTGGTAATGATAACGTTAACAGCAATAAAAAGAGTACCAGTAACGATGATATTAATGATGATGATAATTATCATA
>NC_061835.1:16497735-16502735 GCF_019202785.1 Penaeus chinensis
TATTCAAGAAAAGTTACCAAAGTGAGTCAAAAAGGAACTTGTAAAAGAGGCTCAATCTTTACAGTGCATCAAACTTAAAAATATTTTTATTATTGAAAAAAACTTACATAACACAACTATAAGTAAATAAAAAGATAAAATAAACAAAGGCTTTTTACATGGATAATGAAACCATACTTAGAGAATATGAGGTTTAATCAAACACTTTTGACATGCAAGTGCATTGACACGTGTGCTTTGCCTATCACAATTTGGTATTTACATAGAGGGGGTCAACATTCTAGCAAGATTCACAACTCCTGGTGTATAGCATCTATTTAGTTCACTGGTATTGTAGTAAAAAATACAACACGTCAAGTCGTTCCAATCGTGGACTGCAGCGACAGGTATTATTATTATTATTATTATTATTGTGCCAGGTGTTTTCTTTATACATATAAATATTTACTTTTGTATTCAAGTTGTTTATTCCTATTGAAACATCTACTACACCATCCAGTTATCCATTTGTTTTGTTTACACAGACTTCTGTCCCCTGCCGACACACCTGTTCCTCAGGCCCAGAGGCAGCCACAGTCCTCTCTCCTCTCAAGGGAACCTCTCACACAAGCGGCCGCACGTGGCACTCCGAGGCCAAGCTGGACAGTGTGGGGCAGAGCCTGAACAGAATGAGTAAGTCAGCACAATTCTCAACTCTTCCTAGATCTTTGAAACTGTTTACAACTGTTATTATCTTCTTTTTTCAAAGAGAGAGAGAGAGAGGGGTGTGGAAGGGGGAGGAGGGGAGTGGGGGTCACACTAACATTACAAACTCTAATTAAGCCATTTTCTTGAAGAATTTTTTTTAGTTTTTAATTTTTTTAATGTTTTTTTTTTTTGTTTATTTTTTTTTTTTGTTGTAGTGTGTGTATGAATCTTTTTTTTAAATAGTTTTATATTTAATTACTTATGTCTTAAACCTGCATGTAATTTACCAAGCTACACCTGTGTCAGTTGCCATTATTTTTATTGATCTATTTATCTATATTCGTTTGCTTTGGGGGCGAATATTTCAAGGTATTTTCCAGTTTTGTTTTATTGCCACATGACAGCCATTGGAGGCATAGGTATCTGCTAGCACCAAGAAGGGTTATGAGTGCTATCTGTTGACAGTGATAGCAAAAAAAAATTAAAAGAAAAAAATATATATAAAATAAAATATAAAAAAAATCATACAAACTCATATAATTAAGGTAATCATAACAAAAGTAAAACAATCGCTTGGCTGCTTCTATGGCGGTTATACCAAAGTGCTTTCTGGAATGTTTGGGGAGATACAAATGTGGTCCCGATACAATCCCTCAGGGATGCATCTGGGACTGTTCCCTTAGAGGCTGTGAAGGGTACTATGATAATCACAATAACAATAATGAAATTATTTTAAGCTTCTTTTTATAACAATAATACCAATTGAAATAACTATTTATTTTAGTTATAATAAAGATGTTAATAATAATAATAATAATTACAATAATAATGATAATAATAATAATAATACAATGGAAAGACAACAGAGTATGAATGACCAACTCCAATAACCAAATAAAGTTCAGTGGAAAAAGCCTGACTGAAGCACCACAGGCAGCTCAGCCTCTGCCGCCCTCGTCTCCACTTTCCGCCCTAGGGCCTAATGAGGGCGAGGCGGATCAGGTCGAGCCACTTCGTCCCTCGCAAGCACACCACACAAGACGCCTCCTTCCAAACCTTGACCTAAGCTTTAAAAACTGATTAAAAAAAAGAGGAAAAACTTCATTCAGATGTGTCTATATGCTTGGCAATTGAACCTTCCTGCTGCGAGGGAATCACGGCAAACTAATGGGGGGCTGGGGTGCACGGGGAACGGGAATGGGTCAGAACGAGACGTGGTGCATGCTGGACACTCGGGTGGGTGGAACAGGGCACCACAGAGGGGCTCTCCCAGGCCAGATCAGCTTGGGGCACACAGAAAGCCTGGCATTTGTCTCATTCTTCTACACACGTACTTGTTTCTTTGTTTATTTTGGTGAAATTTAGAAGCCAGAAAGGCAATGGGATGCAAGACCACATCCTCTGCCAGCTAGAAGTTATTGAGTTGCCTCACCAGCAGCTGTCTTTTCCCTTTTTCGCCAAGGGAAGCACTGTGTCCTTTCCCGCCCGTGAATTTGCCAGGACGCACCAAGGTATCACTACCTGTTCTTTGGCCCCCAAATTAGAGTGAAGAGTCAGACTAAACCAGGGAAATCATTTTGCAGAAACGACATCAAGCAGCACCAAGCAACCCAAATGCAACAAGGTGAAGGGGGAGGGGGACGAGGGCTGAAATGATAGCACACAAGGTGGCTGGACTCTTATTACAAAGACAAAGACTAACTGACTGGTGGATGATGGGAGTCGACTGTTAATGTGTCCGATATAATACATTCGGCCAAGGTCATCACAACAGAAAAGTGTTCACAGCAGCTCGACTCACTCGGTCTGTGGCCACACCTGGGCTGCAGGTGAGGCACCGCAAGACCCCAAGCTGCCTCTTCAGCCTGGAGTCCTCTGCCCCGCTCACCCGCGCACCCTGCGGCTCCTCAACAATCAAACTACCTCTCTGTGTCTATGGAAATATAGGAAAATGAGCGGCCCAATTCAGCGCTCAACAGCCCGGTCAATTTTTGTGACCTCTTGACCACACACAGCTGGGGAAACGCACGAGTGTAATGAAGCGCGAACTCTACAGAGTAAACACTAAAGTGGCGCAAATGGAGAGCTGCTCGGGACAGCCAGTGGGAGAGACTGGTACCTGGGGGGAAGGGAGTAGGAGGGAAGGGATCAGGGGTGGCTTACTACACTCTACGAGTTTGTCCAAACGCCTACCGCCAGGCCTCATGTTTCCAATCAAGTTGGGCCCCTGAAGTGCTCTCTCTCGGGTGTTCAACTTGGGGCTCCTGTGCTGGGTCCTCTGCGCCTCCATTACGCCAAACCTTTTTTTGTTTTTTGTTTTTTTTATTTTTTATTTCTCCTAGTGAAACATATTTAGCGTCAATATACAAACGCTTACTCTTCAAGTACAACGAGACAACTGGGATAGAGAGAGAGAAAGAGAGAGACCAACAATGAAAGATGTTTAGGATTCCATGTTAACTCAACTGTGCTACTTCCCCAAGCAGGAAAAAAGTGCCAAGATGCGCTTTAGCTCATTCACACAGTAGGGTAAGGGGAAAGAAATAAAAAAAATAAATGATTTTTCTTTTCTTTTTTTTTTTTTCCAGAATACAAAAGAGTTGAGAATTTTTTGTGTATTAAACCTCCTGTAACTTGAGGACATGCACTGGTCTCCTGCTACCCAGTGGGATCCATTGGGTACTAGGGTAGGGGGTAGGGGGTAGGGGGTAGGGGGTAGGGGAGGAGGAGAGAGAGGAGGAGGCAAGCAATGTCTTCGAAGGGGAGAGGAGCCTGCAGTGACCGGGAGGCTCCCCCCAGCGCAGGAACCCCAGGCCAGACAGACAAGTGTGGAGCCTAGGGAAGGACCCTCGGCACCCACTTCTTGTGACTGCAGATGCTAGAGGGCAACGCTGAATGGCTTTTGTCTAAGGCCTCAAAGCCATGCCTTGGGGGCCAGGGAAGGAGAGAGGGACAGGAGGAGGTGTGTATATAGTATTAAAAATAAAATTTCAAGAACAGAAAAAGTGGAAAACAAGGAAACAGGAGAAAAGTAATTAACCTACCTATCATTTAAACTTCTTATCATGTACCAATATCAATAATAAATACACAACAAATGATGCAATGAATAATCTTTTCAAACACAAAGTGTGATGAAAAATGTGTTAACTTAGGACATAGGACTGGAATGATGCACCAAATCCTTTCCCAACACGACAGTGGAGCTCCCAGCCTTGTCACTCAGCGCAAGGAATGCAACCAAAGTGCCCTGGCCAATGACCACAAACTATGTAGATAAACACAGAAGACCAGAAAAAAGGAGAGGAAATACATTTGTCCACTGATCCCTTGACACACCCTGTGCTGCTTGAGTGGGTGTGACACTCTGGCCTTCCTGCCAGAGCAGCTCTCAGCACAAGCCGAGGATTCTAACAAATGTCTGCAGCAAGTGAGATGTCAAGAAAGAAGGAAAAGAGAAAATGAACGGAAGAAACACCATCCATCCCCTTCCCTACGAAACGCAAATTTCCGCAAAAATCTCCGGGGAAGGAGTGACCCTTTTTTCAAGTCAGTAAAAGGGAGGGAGAGAGACAACGGTGAACGAGAGAGAAATGTACATATTCATATATATATATATATATAAAAAAAAGAGAAAGTCACGCCTGCTTCTCTCCGTTGTTGTGAGAGGGACTCCAGTCGGCCCAGACAGCTGTGGCAGTGTTGGAGAGGAGGGTGTGGGAGCTCCATTGCCTTCAGGGTAAATGGTGGTAGTGGAGGTGGAGGTGGAGGTGGAGGTGGTGGAGGTGTGGTGGTGGTGGTGGAGAGGTGAAGGAACCACCGCCGCCACCGCCACATTAGCTCACATCCTGGTCCTCCACATCCTGCAAGAGCTCCTTTTGTTCGCCCTCACCGGCTGCAAAGGGAAAGGTCATCTTAACAGGTTGCTCTTACACATTCTATTTGTTAAAATGGACAAATAAAAACTGCCTTGAAGAAATGCTTCAGGAGCTAAAGAAAAGAAGTGAGGGAGATAAGAAATCTAAGGTTCAAGAAAGTCTATAATGCATAATAGGATTATTTTACTCAACAGTAGTTGTTGTTGTAGTAGTAGTAGTAGTAGTAGTAGTAGTAGTAAAAAAAACACAATAGCTAAACCCTTCTTTATCATTTATGAAATTCATTTATATTACTTTAACCCAATGGCGCCGGGTATAGAAAATTAAAAAAAACTCTACGCTCTGGCGAACGGCGGCAGCGCGCCGACTCTGAGCGCGTGAATTCGGTACATCAAGCCGAATCATTGCCTCGGGGCGTTTTGGCGCGGCGCCGCT
>NC_061835.1:16507735-16520235 GCF_019202785.1 Penaeus chinensis
CGGGCTCTGACACTTCAATCGTTTTCGTCCATAGGACCCTCTCTCTCCTTTTGTAACGTGGATGATAGTGAACATATGCAAGGCACATCCATATAGGATATATTTAGCTCTGACCCATTCCATGAAGATCAAGAGAAATATGAAGTATCACTTGTCATAAATACAATTACCAATGCTTAACATGTAATGTAAGTATTATGGTTATATCCAAAGCTATAAAGGCAAACATACTACACAGGTGACAATATGCACAATTCACAGGGTAAGGCATCAGAGATGTAATCAAGAACCCATGACCACTAGAGCAGGGACCAGCCACACAGAAAGGAAAGTAAATATACTGATGATGATAAATTCACATGTCAAATATCAGTGTAAAACTAAGGACGACATGATCTTTATAAAAATAAATTCAGTTTTTATCCAGCAGTCACATGTACAATCAATGCAGCCCTGCAACAGTCAGATAACTAGCAGTGTCTTGCAATGTATCTTTGGTCAGTTTCTGGGTAAGTAAGAGAACTTATTTTCACCTTCACTATATCACTGGCAAAGAAGTAGGGCTGCAACCATTATGTAAATTCTGAACTTGCATACAGCCATAGGCATCTGTGCTCTATTTATGCCAACAGTAAATGAGTACATACTTGTGCATGGTGAACGGTAGCTGTGGCTCTTTCACTTGCTTTTAATGTCAATTTTTAATAAAGAAGATATAAAATTATGCAAAATTGCTGACCCGACATTCTAGAATAATCAGGTCATCCTGACCAGCTAAGTGAAATTAATTCAACCCTCTTTCCACTTATATACCCTGCCTGTGTTTTGTCCCCTACTTGGAGGAAAAAGTGCCTGGGGCGAGTCCTATTCACTTTGGGTGACAAAGCTCTATAAAATATCTGCTTGTCGTGATAACAGGCACATCCCCCTAGCCCTTACCTATGCCTAATACAAACCAGGATTAGACCAACCTTGCCAGGAGGTGGAAGGCATTACTTTCACCAGAGTATAAACAGAGATAAATTGAAGGATGTCTGTCTGCCCCACCTATATACTACCCACACCCACTCTGGTTTAGTCTAAAGTGACAAACTAAGCCCAGACAAACTTAGTTGCATTATAACATGAGAGAAAGCTGCAGCACTTAAAAAAGTCTAAGTGCAATACATTCCTTTAGCTTTACTTTCATAAAAAAGCAAGCTTTGCATGATGATAAACCCAGAAATTTTTTTCTTTCTGCAAAGTGCAACATAAAAGTTACTAAAATTTCAGCTTGCATCGTTTTAAATCTGTGCAATACCTAAAATCAAATCAAATCAAGGGGTAATCGGAAGATATTTCACTCAGTTACTTCCAATCAGCCTTTATTTACTTATTAATTTTTTTAAACTAATGTTAAATCTATTCTGTTCCCTAACAAATTTAAATCATTGATATGTTCTCACAGAGAACCAATAATTCATAAACAAGCATATAATCATACAAAATATTCTGGGAGAAAAAAAAAAAAAACTTCACATGTAAACTAGCCTACTATGACTGAACTGAACTCTCTACAGCATGCACATGAAGAAATAGGAGAGCCATGGGTGACCTCGGTTCATATCTACATTACAAGAGGAAAAGTGGGGGTGAGAGAGGCAATAAGGAGAGAGGAGGATCAACTACAAATGGCTGTATGGAAGACAGACAGACATCCTCATCCATGAAAAGTAATGAGATGCCACAATTTTTACTTCAAGTTCTGACTAAACCAGAAACTCATGAACATTTCAAAGTCAACAGCAAGATGACATTTATCATCATGGTCATCAGAGCATCTTATAATGGAAATGGAAGACTGTTTTAACCCCTTAACGACGGGTCACGCCTATGGATGTCAAATCAAACCGCTCAAAATGTGGCGTGCGGCTGTTCACAGCAGCAGTGCGCCAAAGCGCTGTAAGCCGGTGATTCGGCTTGATGTACCGAACTCCCGCGCTCAAAGTCGGCGCAGTGCCATTGACTGCCAGAGCGTAGTTTTTTTGTTTTTTTTAGTTTTCTTCACCCGTCACCAAGGGGTTAAAGACTTGACATGTCTTCAGCCTTTGGCAATACCCACAGCAAGTCTTTCAATGAGGCCCGGATGGGGACGAGACTCCCGCAGGTCGGGTCAGTTTGCACATCAGGCGTGTAGTGCTTCTGTCAGCCCAGGGAGGCCTCAGCACACCTTTAGGTCCAGAGTCAGGGGGCTAGTGTAGGTAAGGGGGAGAGGGGGATGGGGTTGGGGGAGGACTAGCGTGCAATTCTATCAGAACCAGTAAGAAAACTACCTGCCAATAATGCCTACTAGTCACTTTAGTTGGGTGTATATATACACCTCACATGTAAATATATATACAAACTATGTAAATATGGGTATATAGGTGAGGATTTTCTGAGTGAAGCATCATATCATACATATAAAAACATACCTATGCATGCATAGGTACACACATATGTGTGTGTGTGTGTGTGTGTGTGTGTGTGTGTGTGTGTGTGTGTGTGTGTGTGTGTGTGTGTGTGTGTGTGTGTGTGCGCACGCATAAGTGCATATATGCATATATATATATATATATATATATATATATATATATATATATATATATATATATATATTTTGATATGCACATGTATGTATGTGTATATACATATATGTATGTATGTATATGCACATGTATGTATGTGTATATACATATATGTATGTATGTATATATGTATGTGTATGTGTATGTATAAATGTACATGTACAAATATGTTTGTACATATTTACATACACATGTATACTTTTACAGGTTTGGGTATATGAATATATATGTGTGTGTGTGTATATGTGTGTGTGTGTGTGTGTGTGTGTGTGTGTGTGTGTGTGTGTGTGTGTGTGTGTGTGTGTGTGTGTGTGTGTGTGTGTATGTAAAAATATGTATACATTAGTATATAGGTATGTATGTATGTGTGTATTTGTACATATGTACATATCATACACATGTATAAGTAGTAGCATCAACATTCTTGGGCCTTAGATTTAGAATAGCTACATGAAATTACAATACACAACAAAGAACGTGTGTGAAGCTTCCAGTGACGAGAGGCAACGCCTGGGCCATCACAGGGAATCTTGGAGGGGCAGGATCCTAGCAAAGTCCCAGAGGTGGAACCCAAGGAGGGGAGGGGAGGGGGAGTCGAGACGTGTAGCAGAGCTTATGGTTTTGGCACTAGACAAGAGTCAGCTAAGACAAGGGAGACGAAAAGACGAGAGCACGGAACAATATTTACCCCTGTTCGTTCTTCTTCTCGCTACCAGTGGCGGTCTCGGCAAGATACCTGTTGGTGGAGATGTCAGGCTGTTTAATACTCACTCCTTTCCTGGAGGGGGTCAGGGAAGGGCCATGGGAGGGGGGGAGGGGGAAAGGAGAGGAAGACAGGGGAGGGAGAAAGAAGGATAAAAATGAGGAGAAATGGGGAAGGGGGAAAAGGGGTCTGGAAAAGGGACTGGGGGAGGGGGGGAAAGAGATCTGATAGAGGAAAGGAAGGAGGGTAAAGGGGACAGAGGCTGGAGGAAGGGATGGTAAGATGGAGGGAGAGAGGGGAAGGGGTGGGAAACACAGTGGCCATACCCAACGCATGCTACGAACACTTGCTCCAAGAGGCAAATAAATGATAAAAACACAGCTGACAAACTGAGGTAGAAACTGAAGCAGCCAAATGGGCCCAGCACTGGTCTGTCTCTGAGGCCCCAAGAGAGTCCTCCCTCGCCAAGCCGTGCTCCATCAAAGAGGCCGGAAGGAAATGCATTGGCAGAAATATCAAAGTGAAAACCAAAACTTTCAAGAAAGCTTTAAAAAATGATAACCAAAGAAAACAAATACAGTTCCTGGGCAGACAGCAAACATGCGTTGGGATGACACAGTGTGCCTTTTTTTTTCTTTTTAGTTTCATTATTAATATCATAGTAACACTTTTCATTTTTGCATTCTTATCATCTAGATTAGCATAATCTACTCTCTTGCTCTCTCTACTTTCAGAGCCCTAAGTCTCCCATTAATTTGGTCCAGCACAAATCATGGCTTAATCAAAATGGAAAACAAGGAAAGGCACACAGCTGAACTAATACACTTAGACTTATATTATTCCTATTACTTTTTATAGTTAAGCTTATTATGTAGTGGTCAGACTGGGAGTCAAAAAAAAAAAAAAGAAAAAAAAAAAGAAAAAACAAACAAACATGATTTGCCTAACTTCTAGTGCACACACATGAAAACACAAACAATCAGTATCTTCCATTTGCCTGAAAAAAAGAAAAAGAAACCCTTATCTCTAACTCTATTTGCAGAACACAAACTCACCAAAGACAGATAAATAAAGTAGTTCTGCCAGCCCCTCATATTCCTACCTATTAAGCACTCTGACTTTCCTGCCCACTGGAGGGGGGAGCCTCCTCCTCTCTAATGCACAAAAGAGCGTGGAAGAGAAGGGAGAGAGGGAGGAGGAGAGAGTGAAGGGGAGGGGGGGGAGAGAGAGAGAGAGAATATGAGAGAGAGAGAAAGGGAGAGAGAATATGAGAGAGAGAGGGAGAGAGAATATGAGAGAAAGAGAGAGAGAATATGAGAGAGAAAGAGAGAGAGAAAATATGAGAGAGAAAGAGAGAGAGAGAGAGAGAGAGAATATGAGAGAGAAAGAGAGAATATGAGAGAGAGAGAATATGAGAGAGAGAGAATATGAGAGAGAGAGAATATGAGAGAGAGAGAATATGAGAGAGAAAGAGAGAATATGAAAGAAAGAGAGAATATGAGAGAGAGAGATAATATGAGAGAGAGAGAGAGATAATATGAGAGAGACAGAGAGAGAGACACAATATGAGAGAGAGAGAGAGAGAGAGAGAGAGAGAGAGAGAGAGAGAGAGAGAGAGAGAGAGAGAGAGAGAGAGAGAGAGAGAGAGAGATAGAGAGATAGAGAGAGAGAGAGAGAGAGAGAGAGAGAGAGAGAGAGAGAGAGAGAGAGAGAGAGAGAGAATATGAGAGAGAGAGAGAGAGAGAGAGAGAGAGAGAATATGAGAGAGAGAGAGAATATGAGAGAGAGAGAGAATATGAGAGAGAGAGAGAATATGAGAGAGAGAGAGAGAGAGAGAATATGAGAGAGAGAGAGAATATGAGAGAGAGAGAGAGAGAGAGAGAGAATATGAGAGAGAGAAAATATAAGAGAGAGAGAAAATATAAGAGAGAGAGAAAATATAAGAGAGAGAGAATATGAGAGAGAGAGAATATGAGAGAGAGAGAATATGTGAGAGAGAGAATATGTGAGAGAGAGAATATGTGAGAGAGAGAATATGTGAGAGAGAGAATATGTGAGAGAGAGAGAGAGAGAGAGAGAGAGAGAGAGAGAGAGAGAGAGAGAGAGAGAGAGAGAGAGAGAGAGAGAGAGAGAGAGAGAGAGAATAAATAAAAAGGAAGCATAAAAAAACACCATGGAATCCAAAACAAAATGCAAGCAGTCAACTGACATGCAACCACAACCACCTACAGTACATGGTCAAATGCCTGTTCATGCACACACACATGCATCTCCAGACCTGCATGATGTTTAAGATGCAGGAACAACAATCCACATCAAAAGCAAAGGCACGGCACAGCGGCTGGGCACAGAGGCACAGAGGCACAGAAGCACGCAACAGAGAATCACAAAGGAACATTTCAAACATGAGCAGTGAAGCAGGTGGTGCAGGCAGTAAAAAAGGAGGAAAAGGAAGAGGAGCAGGAGGAGGGAGAGGGAGAGGGAGGGAGAGGGAGAGGGAGGGGGGGGGAGGGAGAGAGGGAGGGGGGGAGAGGGAGAGAGGGAGGGGGGAGAGGGAGGGGGGGGAGAGGGAGGGAGGGAGGGGGGGAGAGAGGGAGAGGGAGGGGAGGGAGGAGAGAGAGAGAGAGAGAGAGAGAGAGAGAGAGAGAGAGAGAGAGGGAGAGAGGAAGAGAGAGAGAGAGAGAGAGAGAGAGAGAGAGAGAGAGAGAGAGAGAGAGAGAGAGAGAGAGAGAGAGAGAGAGGGGGAGAGGGAGAGGGAGAGAGAGAGAGAGGGGGAGGGGGAGGGGGAGGGGGAGGGAGAGAGAGAGAGAGAGAGAGAGAGAGAGAGAGAGAGAGAGAGAGAGAGAGAGAGAGAGAGAGAGAGAGAGAGAGAGAGAGAGAGAGAGGGAGGGAGAGAGAGGGAGGAGAGAGAGGGAGGGGAGAGGGGAGGAGAGGGGGGAGGGGGGGGAGAGGGAGAGAGAGAGAGAGAGAGAGAGAGAGAGAGAGAGAGAGAGAGAGAGAGAGGAGAGAGAGAGAGAGAGGAGAGAGAGGGAGAGAGAGGGAGGGGGAGAGGGGGAGAGGGAGGGAGAGGAGGAGAGGGAGGAGGGAGGGAGGGAGGAGGAGAGAGGGAGGAGAGGGAGGAGAGGAGGGAGGGAGAGAGAGAGAGAGAGAGAGAGAGAGAGAGAGAGAGAGAGAGAGAGAGAGAGAACATTGTGTGTACAAGTTGGCAATTAATCTATTCTCCCTTCTTATTGCACAAAATTTCACTCCATGCAACTGCCAAATCAAAATGAACACCCCAGAAAAGGGTGAAAGCATAAAATTTAAAACAAATTCTGCACTGTTTACTAACACAAACACAGACAAGATTCACAAGGGTACATAAACCACCCAGATTCGTACCACCACAACCTCAAACAAGGAAAAAAAAAAAAAAAAAAAAAAAAAAAACATTACGAACTCCAAAAATGACATTGTTAGTCCCTGTCACTGCACAATGCGTCAGTTGTCTCACACAGGGTCTGGGGCCTGTGCATCAGAAGAGCACAGGCTAGCTACCTGATGCATAATTTTAATCTAAAGGGAGGGAGGGGGGAGGCCCCTGGGCAGGAACTGCTCTTTTTATCCGACATGGGACTTTGTGTGCTCGGTCGCCTCTCCCTTATCTGCCGAAGACACCAAGTGGGTTTACTGTCTTCTTGTCAGGGCAAGATATAGTGCTCAACAACCTGAATCTCTTTCTTCCTTCCAGTTCTTAAGAAGTAGTTTCACAACATATCTTTAAGTTTGATAACAAAAATAACAAAAAAAGATAAACATAAATGAATAAACAAAATAAGAAAAGAATCAAACAAACAAAACTTTAAACAAATCATCAAATAACAGTATTGTTAACAATATATAATTTAACAAATAAAATATAACTATGCAAATAAAGGTAGAAATGATAACTATAAAATGCCTGAAACCCAATGAAATTCCCTGTTCTTCAATCTCTAATTTTGGAGGAACGGAATAAAAAAAAAAGAGTATCCCTAAATATAATAATACAAATACTAATAATAACAATAACAATAATAATAACAACAATAACAACAACAACAACAATAACAATAACAATAATAATAATAATGATGATGATGACAACAAAAATAATAATAACAATAATAATAATAATTACAATAACAAAACAATAATAACAATAACAAAACAAAACAATAACAATAACAATAACAATAATTATAATAATAATAATAATAATAAAAATATGTATTATTAAATAACATTAAAATTATTACTAAAACTATTACTACTAACAATAGTTACAACAATAATAATACAAAAATTGGGGTTTGAAGTATAAGCAAATGAACATACCAAAGGAGCTGGGATTGGGGTCGAGGGAATGGATTGAAGAGGATAAAAAAGAGGAAGGAGACACGGGGGGGAAAAGAAAGAAAGAAAGAAAGAAAGAAAGAGAGAGAGAGAGAGAGAGAGAGAGGAGAGAGAGAGAGAGAGAGAGAGAGAGAGAGAGAGAGAGAGAGAGGGGGGGGGGGGAGATAGATAGATAGATAGAGAGGGAGAACAGATAGATAGATAAAGAGAGAGAGAGAACAGATAGATAGATAAAGAGAGAGAGAGAACAGATAGATAGATAAAGAGAGAGAGAGAACAGATAGATAGATAAAGAGAGAGAGAGAGAGAGAGAGAGAGAGAGAGAGAGAGAGAGAGAGAGAGAGAGAGAGAGAGAGAGAGAGAGAGAGAGAGAGAGAGAGAGAGGACAGACAGACAGAGAGATAAATAGATAGATAGATAGATAGATAGATAGAGAGAGAGAGAGAGAGAGAGAGAGAGAGGAGAGAGAGAGAGCAGGAGAGAGATGAGTAGAGAGATGAGAATGAGGAGAGAGAGAGAGAGGAGAGAGAGAGAGGACAGACAGACAGATGATAAATAGATAGATAGATAGAAGAGGAGAGAGAGGAGAGAAGATAGAGAGAGAGAGAGAGAGAGAGAGGAGAGATGAGATGAGAGAGAGAGAGAGAGGATGAGAGAGAGAGATTGAGAGTGAGGGGAGAGAGATGAGAGAGGAGAGAGGAGAGATAGATAGATAGATAGAGAGGAGAGAACAGATAGATAGTAGAAGAGAGAGAGAGAGAGAGAGAGAGATGAGTGAGAGAGAGAGAGAGAGATTTGAGAGAGAGAGAGATGAGAGAGAGAGAGAGACTGAGAGAGAGAGAGAAAGAGAGAGAGAGAGAGAAGGACAGACAGAAGTGAGATAAATAGATAGATATGAGAGAGGGAAGAAGATAGATGAGAGAAGAGAGAGAATATGAGAGAGAGAGAGGAGAGATGAGAGAGAGAGAGAGAGAGAGAGAGAGAGAGAGAGAGAGAGAGAGAGAAGAGAGAGAGAGAGAAGAGAGAGAAGAGAGAGAGAGAAGAGAGAGAGAGAGAGATGAGAGAGAGAGAGAGAGAGAGAGAGAGAGAGAGAGAGAGAAGATGAGAGAGAGAGAGAGAGAGAGAAGAGAGAGAGAGAGAGAGAGAGATGAGAGAGGAAGAGACAGATAGATAAATAGATAGATAGATAGAGAGAGAGGAACAGTAGATAGATAGATAGATAGATAGAGAGAATATGAGAGAGAGAGAGAGAGAGAGGAGAGAGAGGAGAGGAGAGAGAATATGAGAGAGAGAGAGAGAGAGAGAAGAGAGAGAGAGAGAGAGAGAGCGAGAGAGAGAGAGAGAGAGAGAGAGAGAATATGAGAGAGAGAGAGAATATGAGAGAGAGAGGAGAGAATGAGAGAGAGAGAGAGAGAATATGAGAGAGAGAGAGAGAGAGAATATGAGAGAGAGAGGAGAGAGAGAGAGAGAGAGAGAGGAGATGAGAATGAGAGAGAGAGAGAGAGAGAGAGAATATGAGAGAGAGAGAGAGAATATGAGAGAGAGAGAGAGAATATGAGAGAGAGAGAGAGAGAGAGAGAGAGGAATGATGATGAGAGAGAGAGAGAGAGAGAGAGGATATGAGAGAGAGAGAGAGAGAGAGAATATGAGAGAGAGAGAGAGAATATGAGAGGAGAGAGAGAGAGAATGAGAGAGAGAGAGAGAATATGAGAGGAGAGAGGAGAGAAATGAGAGGAGAGAGGAGAGAATGAGAGAGAGAGAGAGGAGAGAATATGAGAGAGAGATGAGAGAGAGAGAGAGAGAGAGAGAGAAGAGAGGAGGAAGAGAGGAGAGGAGAAATGATGATGAAGAGGAGAGGAGCAGATGGTAGAATATGAGAGAGGAGAGATAGGAATTGAGAGAGAGTGGGAGATGAGGAGCTATGCAGGGAGAGGATTGAGAGAATATGAGAGAGAAGAGAGAGATATGAGAGAGAGAGAATATGACGAGAGAGAGAGAGAGAGAGAGGAATATTAGAGAGAGAGAGAGCGAGAGAATATGAGAGAGAGAGAGAATATGAAGAGAGAGAGAGAGAGAGGCAGAATATGAGAGAGAGAGAGAATATAGAGAGAAGCGAGCGAGAGAGCGAGAGTGAGAGAGAGAGAGGAGAAGAGAGAAGAAGAGAGAGAGAGAGAGAGCTGAGAAGAGAGAGAGAGAGAGAGAGAGAGGAGGTAAAGAGCAGGAGCCGGAAGAGCAGGAGAGCGAGCACCATGGTGATAGCACATCTGGTTCCTCACCTGTGGTAATCTCCCTTCATCTTGTAGAAGAAGACTCGGCTCTCCCCGGCAGAGGCTGTGGGGATGAGGTGCTTGTCCAGGAGGCCCAGGATATCTGAGCAGATGTCCTTCAGCTCCTTCTCGACCTGTGGCAAGGAGAGGTGGAATTAAAATTGCACAACACCGATGCAATTATGCATATAGAAAGAGAGATTTAACTTTGAAGTAAAATTCTCCTATATTTCCCTATATCTCTGTAATATTCTCGTAATGTGAAATGTCCCCGAAACTTGTATGACCAGGCCTAGTTTCGTGGTGTAAAGAACACTGAATATTTCATCATCTCCTAGTTTTGAAAAGCAAACACAAAGGATTGCTGACACACTTCCTTGACAATGCTCAAAGTACCACAATGAATATATCTAACAGAAAGCACAAAACCAAAAAATGTGCAGGAAAGAAAAAAAAGACTAGTGAGAAATCTATAAACAAGGTCCCTGGCCTGGAAGCAGTACTCCACCTGTGGCTAATCAATAAAGCTGTCAACATCAGACTGCCTCCCTCTCCTCCCATGTGACGAACACTGCATACAGCACTGAGTTAAACAGAAACCCTGCGGCTCCTCTTCCCTTGCCAACAGGACCCTTATCTTAATGGCAAAACACCTGTGTGCTATTTACTGTGGTTTGCTTTGTTAGTCATACCACATTCTCTTTAACAATTTACAAGGAACCGCTGAGTGGCTTGCTGAGAAACCTCAGTCCATCTATTTGATATAAGAGTTTTTTTCTTCTTTTTTTGTAGCCTCCCCTTACCTTGAGACGGATTTCCCTAATGATCAATTTTCCCCAACAGAGTTCTTTATATATGTACAGCAAGTGGGAAAAAAATCTTGCTAAAACCAAAAAGAAAGAAAAATTCCTCAAGCAAGAAGTCCAAATGAAAGATGAATGTAATGCTTCCAAGCACATTCACTGACCTCTGAAAATGTCACTGCCAGTTATTTCACATTCAGAACACTGCAATGCACCCTCATCCAAGCTATTTATTGAGCATTTCTTTTTCATTTTTGTCCATTTGCTCTAATAATTTCATCATGTCAGAAGTATATGGCAACAATGAAAATCTGAACCCAAGTCCTAAAAATGGGCAATTCCTAGAAATGAATGTGTGGTACTTTGTCCTTTTAATTCTATATGTCCCTACTCCATTAACCCAATGGCGCCGGGTATAGCAAATTAAAAAAAACTCTACGCTCTGGCGAACGGCGGCAGCGCGCCGACTCTGAGCGCGTGATATCGGTCCATCAAGCCGAATCATTGCCTCGGGGCGTTTTGGCGCGGCGCCGCTGCGGACAGCCGCACGTCGCACATCGTGCGTATTGTTATGACGGCGATAGCCGTGACCCGTCGCTATTGGGTTAAATTCCCTTCCTCTTACTGCATTGCTTCCCCATTCTTTAACCCAATGCCGTCGGTCATGGTATGTACGTCCATGCCATGCCCACTGAGTTTACTTTATCAATTGTTTTTACACACAGATGGTTACACTTGTACTAAGTCACCAAAGAGCCAATTATGAGAACTGTCTTGCTTGTATACCCTTTTTCTTGATTTATGAAAATATTTTACATTATCTTATTTTGCCATTACTAATGTTCTTAACATTATAGCAATTATAATGTTTAATCAAAATAACACCATCGATACTCATAGCATTAGTAAAAAAAAATGTTTTTCCTGCCAATTAAAGAAAGGTGAAACTAGGTAAGGTCACAAGGTCTACTAATTGACTCCTTTGTGGCTAAGCACTAGCAGAGCCATCTGTGTGCAGACACATTTCACAAAAAAAGAGCACAGCATTTTTCCCATTTTTTATGTATTTCCCCCAGCAGTATGTGGTTACTACAAAACATCTTGTTGTTCAGCCCAAAAGAACAAGAAACTGCACCAGCTGCTTTCTATTCTATATTCCTGATACCTCTCGAGAAAGGAAAATTTTGTGAAAAAGTTAAGCCACAGAAAGAAAATAAGTTTCACATAAAAGCTTCATTCTTCATGTCACCGAGTATTGAGAAATTAGGGACATTTCCTGAAAAAGTTTTTTATTTTCTCTTTTCCCCTTAAGTAATTACGAGAATTCAGTCATAATTTTGTTGAACTGCAAATAACTGTAAATAAATATATAAGCTAGCGATATCCAAAAACAAGTGTCCACATTTATTACTTAACACATTGTCCTCTTATATAATATATACTTTACCATGCCAAATACCCAACTACACCTTAATTACATTTGAAATAACACAATTATCCATACATAATCATTCATTCTCTCATTCATTCATTTTGTCTCTCTCTCTCTCAAACATACCGAAATTCAGCATTTATATTTCCTATTTTTGACAGATGAAATATCTAACTCTGCCTATTCCTGACCTCCTATAAGTTCAAGTCCTTCCTGGCCCTCATCTACTTCCATTTTTTCTACGTGCAGCATAATCTTCAGAAGAGCATTCATTTACATTCATAAAGCTCTTAATGTGAGATTAAAACACAAGAC
>NC_061835.1:16529504-16532004 GCF_019202785.1 Penaeus chinensis
GGAGAATAAATGCATAATTTATGTCGTAACGTTTTATTTTGTGTTTTCATTATGTTTTCCTGTTTCTACGTCCTGAGAGATTTGGGAATTTCGAGGCATAACCACGCCCTGTTTCTCTCGTTCTCTCTCTCTCTCTCCCTCTTTATGCCTTCACTCTCACTTTCTCTTTCACTCTTGTTATTTTATGATTCTTGTCTCATTTTACATGCGTTTATCTCTCGGTTCAGTTCTTCAATTTTTGTTATTGATTTTACTATACTTCTCTTCTTCAGCTTTTCCGCCCCTTTCTCAGTTTTTTCCCTTATCTTTCTCTCTCTTCATATTTCTCCCTCTCCCCTTCCCCCTTTCTATCTCTTTTCCCTGTCTTCCTCCTTCTCTCTGCTTCTCCTTCGCCTCTCTCTCTCTCCTTCCCTCCCTTCCCCCTCCTCTCCCTCCCTTCCCTTTCTTCTCTAGTTCCCTTCTCCTCTTTCTCTCTCTCTCTCTCTCTGTCAGTCAGTCAGTCTCTCTCTCTCTCTCTCTCTCCTCCCCTCTCCCCACCTACGCACATCAATTCCCCCTCCATAAAGGTCATATTCCAGAAAAAAGTCAACCGAAAATGGCCTCAACTGACCTTCTCCGCCGACGACCATACTTCCGGCCTCCCTCGCTATGCATCACGCGGATTAAGATCGATAGTTTTTATTCTTTCTCTGTCTCTTTTGTCCTTTTCTCTCTCTCTCTCTCTCTCGCTTTGTCGGTCTTTCTCTCTCTCGCTTTGTCGGCTTTTCTCTCTCTCTCCCTCTCACATATACATTTACCTGTCCCTCTCTCTCTCTCTCTCTCTCTCTCTCTCTTATTTTATCTCGTTCTTCATGGCGACAATGACACGTGGCTCCTTACATGTAAAGCGATGATGATGATAATAAAAGTAAAAATGAATTGATATGAAAAAAAAGAAGACAGAGAATGAATATAATTGTCTCTAATCAATGAAGACTTTAGTTCATGTTACGTTGGTTTTGAATAGCATTCTTTGAACAATAAATGCTCCGAAGAAGAAAGGTGAATCAGGCTAGCGGAGAACGTTTCAATTCTTTATATTTGCTTACATTTTATCAATATAATTTTACCGAAACGAGTGCTTAATTTTTTTCTCTCGCTCTTTTTCCTGCCATTTATTAGCCGTTTCCTCCTCCCTATTTTCGTTATCAGTGTTCGTTATTTTACTTGATATTATTATTTTTTTCTTTTTTCCTCATCGATATTATCCGGTTTATTTTGTTATCACTATTCTTTTTCTTCTCATTTTTCTCGTGTTTATCATCCATTTCCTTCCTCTTATTATCATGTTCCGTTTTATCTTATTTGTTTTCTCCTCCGTTTTTCCTTTTTCATTTTCATCGTCTTTCTCATTATCATTATTATTTTTCCAATTATTATCTTTATTCGTTCGCTCCTCCTTTGTCTCTCTTTTATTATCCGTTTTTCTCTCAATACTTTGTTTTATTCCTCTTCCCCCTTTTGTCACAATTTGTTTTATTTTCTCTCGTATTCGTTATCCGTTTTATCAATGATGATAATGATGATAACAACAACGATAATAATAATAATAATAATAATGATAATAACAATAACAAAAATAATGAAAATAATAATAATAATAATAATAATAATAATAACAACAACAACAATAATAAGACCAAGAGTCATGACTATAATTATAATGATACAAATAATAGTAACAGTAATAGTGAAAATACCAATGACAGCAGTTCATGAACAACAATATGAGTGACAAATGTTGAAAATGCAATTGAGAGAAGTAATGGGGACAATAAAACGATAATAATGACTAACAATTGTCAGTGATAACAGCATCATTAGTAACGACAATAACAGTTACTGATATTGTTAATGGTGATGCAGACAGCAATAGGAGAAACAAAGGCATTTTTAATATTGATAATAACAGTAGTAATGACTGTGATGATGATGTTGGTGATTGTAATGATGATGATAATGATCATAACAATAATAATAACTACTAGTGGTAATAATAATGATGATGATAATAATAATAATATTGATGATAATAATAATAATAATGATAATAATAATAATGATTAAAGATAATGGTAATAATGGTGATATCATCATCATACTAATAAAAATAATAATGATAATGGTAATGGTAAGTTATAATAAGGACAATAATAAGCATGATAATGGTAATAGTAATAGTGATGATAGTGATGATGATGATGATGATGATAAATGACGACCTAGAAAGCAACAGCGAAGGGCGAAGGCTGCAGCAGACCAGAAAGGGCGCGGTGCCCCAGAGCCTGCGGACCGGCTGCAGCCCGAAGCCCACCGCCCCGCCGACGACGAGGCAGGCGAGGGCGAGGCCATTGGCGATCGCCGAATATCTGAGGCAATTTGCGGCGGAGATTGGCGTCGGAGGCGAGCCGAGCCGTCCCCGCAGCCGACAGTGACCTCCATTAATTAATTTTGCAAGCGC
>NC_061835.1:16539504-16547004 GCF_019202785.1 Penaeus chinensis
CGTACATACAATCTTTGCCAACTGGGTTCTTCCCTTGCTCGGGAAAATGGGACGAAATTTGCACGGTTTGTTGCCAAATTAGAGGCATGCACCCCATTGCCTCACACGCAGATAAATGTGTATATATGTGTGTGTATATGTGTGTGTGTATGTATGTATGTATGTATGTATCATTACCATATTATTCTTACTATCTGTAGCATCTATCAGCCACAAATAGCCATGGAACTGCACTTTGAAGAGTAATGATTCATAACTAGTAACTGATACTGCATTATGATACCACCGGAGAGTCATCTTGAGGGTGCAGTCCAGGGCAAGGGTGATATGGAGGCCAGGCTATTGTCAAGCAGCAGGTCCCCTCTTTTCACTTCCCTGATGTAGTCGAAGGAAAGGGCAAGAGTTGGAATCAACCACGAACTGCTTTTGGAATCCCAGCTCCCGATTCCTCTTCTGGGCCATTCCCTCTGGCTGCTAGGTAGTACGCTCGACCACTAGGGACCAACACCGACGCATCGCCGTGCCCGGATAGTGGTTAGCCGTGTCTGCAGTCCCTCCAGCAAGACTTGCTTTCATTGTTGGTGAATTAGCAACTCTGAAAGAAAACGAGCATAAGCCACTGCTTCTGGGATGATTCTCATTTACAGTGTTATACATTTAACAAATCTTAGAGGAAGCGAATATCAGCATGGGCGCTAATCAACACACACTCACATATATGAAAGTGAATTTAGATACAAATATATATATTATTACATATATATATGTGGATGTGTGAAATATATTCATGTATGTGTGTATATATGTACGGTACATGTACTTGCGTGCGTGCAAGTGTGTGTGTGAGAGTGTGTGTATATACAAGTGTGTATGTATGTATTTACGTTTGTGCGTGTGATCGAGTGCTGTTTCACGAGGCATCTGATTCTCCGCCGAGAGGAAGACGAAGGATCCAGGAGGCTCATAGCAGGGTTAACGGGACGTCAAGGCTCATCGACTGAGTTCCCCGAATTCACGATCAGTCAGGCAGGCAGGAGGACGTGGCCAGACCCCGGAGTCTCGAGCGGGAAGTCAACCGGCGCCAGGAGAGCTTTGTTCCTTTTTCGAAAAAATATGTGGAAGTTACTCTTTTAGGAGCTGTTAGGGAGAGGGAGAGGTGGTGAAAAGGAGAGAGAGAGGGAGGAGAGGGAGAGAGAGGAGGGAGAAAAGGAGAGAAGACGGAGAAAGGGGAAAGTGGGAGTGAGAGATGGGGGGGGGAGGGAGAAGAGAGAGAGAGGGGGGGGGGTAAAGAGAAAGAGAGAGAGAGATAGAGAGGGGGTAAAGAGAGATAGAGAGAGAGACAGAGAGAGAGAGAGAGAGAGATAAGAGAGCGAGAGAGCGAGAGAGCGAGAGAGAGAGAGAGAGAGAGAGAGAGAGAGAGAGAGAGAGAGAGAGAGAGAGAGAGAGAGAGAGAGAGTAGGAGAAAACGGAGAACATACAGATAAGCAAACAGAAATAAAGAGATGATAGTTCAAAGCAAAACTTCGCGACTGAGAAAAATCCGGCGATAGTTTCCTGAACCGACATTGTAATTACACTTAATGTTCGGGAAATGCGGTTAGCCCTTCCGCAGGCGGCCTCCGTAGCGGGTCGCGGTAGTGACACAGAGGCGCCCACGACTCTGGCGACACTGCGTTGAGGCGAGGAAAATGAATGGAGAAATATGTTATCACCAATGGATGGACCGTTTCCCGTGTTTTTTTTTGGTGCAGTGGATGTGGTGGACCAGGTCGTAAGTGATTCCGATATTTTTAATGCCAGGGCAGCAAGAATACAATTGCGTTTGTTTACTTGCAAGCAGTGGAAACACACGCTGCAAAGGCAAAGGGAAAAACAAGTAAGTGTCCCATATGTCTTCAAGTGCCTATTAGCCAATCCTAACTCGTACTATGACGTCACAAAGGAATACTAACCAATCACAGGTCTTCATAAGCTCATGAAGAATTCACAGACCAACCAACGCGCGGAAATTTATTTTCTCGCGAAACTGCCAGCCAATCACATGCGATCAGTTTGAATTTTTAAAAACTATCGACCATTCGCCTTCGTCCCGGACGGTTATGGCTTCGTGACGTCATAGGATATGAAGCATTGAAGTGCTCGAATTTGGAGAAGAAAGAAAACGGGGAGAGTAGAAAGGGGAAAAGAGCGAAGGCCGAAATGCGATGAAATAGATGGAATAATGATAATGATAATAACAAAAATAATAACGATGATAAAGTTAATAAAGATACCATTAACAAGAAAAACAACAACAATAATAAAATAGAAAGACTTAAGAAAGAATTTCACAGGAAAGAGAAAGTGAGACGAGGCGAAACAAGACAGAAGTTATGTTACAATGACAATATAACATCATAATTTGACATTATGCTTTTGAATCGCTTTGAACTTATGGTGAACCTGAAAATTTAGGCCACACTATTGTATTTTTTTCGTCTGGATGTTTTGTCAGAAATGGCATCATAATCATTAAAGCTAATGACAAATCGGGGAAGGAAGAGACATCATGGCGCCACAAGTCACGATGAAGGCGCTCCGCTGACGTCAGAATCCGTCATACGAGGAACAAATATGAATGAGAAAAGGAATAATCCCGCAAGGGAAGCGACTGACGTTTCGATGAAAATGGCGCGTGGCACAAACGGAATTTGTATATTTTGACCATTGAAAATAATCTCATTTACGGTTATAACCACTGCAGTTATTCATTTACATTCATAACCACTGACATTATTCATTTACATTCATATTTACCCTGTACTTGTGAAGTCAGCAGTCACGCAGTACATAGTCATAAACAAGATTAAAATATAAATAAATTATATATACACAACAAAAAGGACGAAACAAGCAGGGGAAACAAAATTATGGTGCCTTAATGACCAAAATGTAATATTCAAAACTAATCACACCCTTTAGCATGATGCCATGAATCAGTCACGAAATCCCAATGATGTCATGAGTTTAAACAACCTTGATATCAATACCAAACCAGTGACACGAAGTTAATTACACCTTCAGAGGCTATGAATCATTAACAAATTTGTATTGTAGTGCGCATGAGAATAGCCACAGTTCATTAACAAATGCATTAACTAATCCGCCAGGAATGTGAGATAATTACGTAGTCATTAGATGGTGTAAGTCAATCACTTTGGTAAATTACTTAATCGCTAATTAAGAGCAAGACAAACATGACGTCATCAGCTGTTATTCTGTTGTTGTTTTTTTATAATAATTTTTCCTTATTCTTGTTTTCATGCTGTATTTTTTTATTTTCTTTTCTTTTGCTTTTTGTTTGTTTCCAATCTGTTATTCTCTCTTCCATCTGTATGTTGTCATTTTCTTTCTTTTCTCCAGTGTCTTCTTTCTTTTAATAACGATGACATAGATAGTGATTATAACAATAACAATGATGATAATAGCAACAACAATAATAAACGAAGATAATAATGATAGCAAAAATGACTAATAACAATGAAAAAAAATAATTATAGTGATACAAATACTACTCTACTGTTGGCAAAAATAACAACAAAATAGATCATGATAATTACAACGAAGATGACATCACCACTAATAAGACTGATAAACATTCAGGGTAATGGTAATAACAATGGAAAGAACGACATCAGTAACCTCAATACAAAGGCAACCGAGCGAGCGCTGTTCATCTCTCGGGGCTGCTACCAGCTCCTCGCCCTTCAGTCTCAGGCTTCGTTACACCAGGATAGGCAGGGGAGGACACAGCCTTGAAACCTGAGGTGGAGATCCTCTTCCCTCAGTGCGAGAGCGGCGTTCTCCACTTCGAGTGAGGAACCGTGGTCATGGCGACACGCGTAGACAAGGCGAGAACAGGAAAGAATGTCCTTAATGTTTGTGAACTCAAATGCATCTCTTGCACTGTAAAGATATTCGTTCTCATTCATACCTTTTCCATTTTTGGAACATTTTCTTATCATTGATATTATTATATTCATATCTTTATTCATTTATTTTTAGGTGCGGGCAATGAGAGACTTTACAAGAATGCAGAAAGTGCTTTGGGCGGGTCCATTCTGTACTTTGGTCTGTACTTTGGTTGAGGCTCCGCTAGGGTTGTTAGTCTGTCCGCCTGTTGAGGGTCCATTCCTCATGGAAGAAAGTCATCCAGCAGGCGCATTTTGGTTCTAATGTTATTGGAGAATTGAAAAGAGAATATCCATTGGTTGAAAAATCATCTCGATCCTGGTGATATTTTGAAAGCTCTTGTTGCCAGCATCTTTGTAAGTAGGTGTGGGTAGCACTTGAGAACCACTTCTAGGATCTTTGTTTTTGTTGTTGTAGATTTAATTTAAGAAAACTGCAAACACAGAAACGTGTTTGAGTAGAAGAAAGGAAATCCAGCCATTAAACTATGACAGTGGTTTTATTTTAAACAATACTAAATAAGAATAGTAAAATAAAGAAGTGCCCCTCTGTGACAGTGGTGAGGGAACCCTACTGGCTCTGGGGTCGTATTTACGCAGGTTTGGAAAAACAAAATAGTTCAAAGATGTTACACTGACGATGACTTGGAGAATTATAGGTTTCAATTTTTCGTAAACAGATGGGACTAAATTCAAATCATTAAGTAGTTGTTTCTCGTCCAAGTGGCACTGGATATCCTCTTCGCATTGACAGGGTAAATAAGGATACGGTATGCTGCACGGCGATATACCTAGATCCTACGACTACAGCCGTTATTACCCATACCTTGACGCACAAGAAAAAGCCAAAGGACAGCCAAGCGTGACAAAAGAGAAAACAATAGGGATGAAGTTACAATTCCTCCTCATCCAAATGCATCAAACTGCTACTGGAATGATTAATACTTGTATCATCATAAACCTGGCGTTTCCCAGCCTGGCGTCTGTGGAAACTGCTCCAGCCAAACACAGGCCAAGAGGTGGAAATAACCTTGGACGAAATCGTAGTAAATAAGACAAGTTGGGTTTCTCAGTTTGAATTACCACAAGGGTATCACACACCTATGCAATCAAAAAAAAAAAAAAAAAAAAAAAAAAAAAAGGTAAAAAATCGTTGGTTAAAGATCAACAAGTTTCTCAGTGCTTATGATCTGCGGATAAATACCACCAGTGATAATATAATCATATTGGGCGAGGGTGCTGATTTTTTCTTAAGAAAAGAACACCTATCCAGCAAGACAAAGCTAGAGAGATAGAGTGGAAAAATGGCACTACAAAGAATCTATTTTTAAAGAATGAGATTGGCTAAAGAACACTACAGAGATAACTGGTAAGAACCATGAGTCTAACACCAATC
Source organism: Penaeus chinensis (assembly GCF_019202785.1). Lineage (NCBI taxonomy): Eukaryota > Metazoa > Arthropoda > Malacostraca > Decapoda > Penaeidae > Penaeus > Penaeus chinensis. The sequence goes on from NC_061835.1 coordinate 16,544,851, forward strand.
ATAGTGCAGGTACAGAAGGAATATAATCATTTACAAGAAAAGTTGAAACTGGCTCTCCTAGTCAGGGAACGCTTCTATCAACAGCCTTTTTCGCAAACGCCAACAAATTCCTTTCTGTACACGAAACGACCAAGTTGCCTCAATAGCTACCCTCCCGCTCATTCTAAGGAATTTCGATAATATGTAAAATATTTCAGCACTTAAAAATAAGTCTAAAGTTAAACCAACCTACCCTAGCCAAACCTTAACCTATTTCAGCCGAATTTAACTCGAGTTGATCTAATCTACTTTAACCCAACCTAAATCTAATTCACTTTATCCTAGCATATTTTAATCTAATGTAACCTGGCCTAGCCTAAACTAGGGATAGTGACTGGAGATGAATGACTTTTTCATTCTTCTAAGATATCTTGCACTGCAGTGGGTAACACATGCTGTCCAGTCCTCATAATGGATAGACAAATCAGTCATTCAGAAAATGAAGATGGAGGAAGAAGGAGCGGTCACATGGCTATTTTTTCAACGATAGGTCAGAGGTAACTTCAACTTTCCCACTTTCCTCAACTTCCGAGTTAGCATAAGCTCCTCCTTGGTTGGAAGTAGAAGCAGACAGTATGTATCGGTCGGAATCGGCGAAGAAAAAACACTCAATTGCAATGGTTATACACACACACACACACACACACACACACACACACACACACACACATATATATATATTTCAATTAATGATTTCTAATAGATAGTGTATTTCACATCCTTTATTTCTTAAATGGAAATTCATTTGAGTGTCCGTGACGCCATCCGTACTTGCAAGTGTGTCTTCCAAATTCCTCAAAGTAGCTTGCCTATATTTATCTTCCAAACGAAGTTCTTGCAGCAGGTTAGGATAAATACTTTAATTATTTCTTCTCTGCAACTACAGACGAACCCACTTCATTGAGCCTCCATTTCTACAGATGACATCCTGTGAGCAGGATCGTAAGAAAATCGAGAGCAGATCTAAGAAATCATTATTAGGTTTACAGGGAAATCGTGAACAGATTTGTGGGGGAACCAAGAGCAGGTAAGCAGAGAAATTGTAAACAAATTTTCAAAAAAATCATGGGCATATTTACAGGGAAAGTATAAACAGATTTATGGGCCAAATGTGAGCAGATTTGTAGGAAAATCGTAAGTGTTTAATTATTATTATTATTATATTTTTTGGGGGTGGGGGCTGTGAGCAGATTTTGAGAGAAACCATGAGTAGATTTCTTGGGAATCATGAACGAACATGCACAGCAAACCAGAAGCAGATTTGCATGGGGAGATGTGAGCAGACTCGCAGTGCAAATCACGAATAGAGGAAAAACTAAGAGTAAGCTTGCAGGGAAATCATGCAGGTAGATATTGAGCAGACTTGCAGATACTGTGAACAGATTTTCAGGGAACAAAGAGCAAATTTGTACGGAAATCAAGAGAGGATTTATAGGGAAATCGAAAGCAGACTTCAGGAGGAAAACATGAGCAGGTTTGTGGGGAAATCGAGAGTAGATTTGAAGGAAATTCGCGCAGTAGTTTGAAAGGAAATCGTGGTTCTCATGAGAAATCCTGCATAGATTCGTAGGCAAATCATGAACAAATTTCTTAATTATCACTATTTCTTTAATTATTATTAATATTTACATATAGTTTTGTTTTTATCTTATTTATCTAGTTTCACAGGCAATGTTTAGTATATATACATGGAAGATTCTGAAATCATTAGCATGTTTGCAGGGATAGAATGTGAAGAGACTGGTGATGGTAATCGTGATAAGTTTCGTCGACAGATTTGTTGGAAAAGTCGGAAGGCGGTTGATGGTGGAAATCTTTTCCTTAATCTAGGGGGAAATCTTTTTTTTTTTTTTTTTTTTAATTTGTGGGAGAAGTTATAACATACACAAGGGAAATATCAGCAGATTAGTTGATAAAATCCTGAGTAGATTTGGACGGATGTTGGGGGTCATAAGTAGATGCGGTGGAGAAGTGCTGGTTTGGGCGCACTGGCACTTAAGGCCGTTTTCACACCAAGGTGGCACGGCGAAAATGAATGTACGGAAACATAGAAGACCTTTCACACGGAAGTGACGTGGCACGTCGCATTTGCCACCTCGGACAGCGTTATCAGAT
>NC_061835.1:16559504-16564504 GCF_019202785.1 Penaeus chinensis
TACTGACCAGACCCAACGCTGCTTAACTTCGCTGATCGGACGAGAAGCGGTGCTTTCAACGTGGTATGATCGTTGGCATTAACTGTAACAAAATGAACCAACTTTGTATCACAGCTCACAGCTTTCCATAACTATTCATCAAATTGATCTTGTCTTTTTACACCAAATTCCATTAGCATGGCCTTCCAATCAATCATAGCACTGAAATCATAATGTATGAATCATAGTCGACCGCTCTCGGGAATATAAGCAATTCTAACTCAATTGTCACTACTTTTATGGACCTACCGTAAGTCTTGTACCCTTTTTGAGCTGTGCAACTCTGTAAAGCATGTAGAGTGTATAAGCAGTGTATGTGATATTGAGTCAAATATTATTATCCATTCGTTTTCGGCCTGTCCTTCTCACGCGTTCCAACGGCGTTGACTTTGACTCTATTTGATTGAAGTATATTTTCAATTGCTTTCTTGCCACACATATGAGAAGAACTGCTATATGTTGTAAAGAAATGCATAAAATTTAGCATACATAATAAAATGCCAACGGCATCTGGTGTTCCCAGGCGGTCACCCATCCAAGTACTGACCAGACCCAACGCTGCTTAACTTCGCTGATCGGACGAGAAGCGGTGCTTTCAACGTGGTATGATCGTTGGCATTAACTGTAACAAAATGAACCAACTTTGTATCACAGCTCACAGCTTTCCATAACTATTCATCAAATTGATCTTGTCTTTTTACACCAAATTCCATTAGCATGGCCTTCCAATCAATCATAGCACTGAAATCATAATGTATGAATCATAGTCGACCGCTCTCGGGAATATAAGCAATTCTAACTCAATTGTCACTACTTTTATGGACCTACCGTAAGTCTTGTACCCTTTTTGAGCTGTGCAACTCTGTAAAGCATGTAGAGTGTATAAGCAGTGTATGTGATATTGAGTCAAATATTATTATCCATTCGTTTTCGGCCTGTCCTTCTCACGCGTTCCAACGGCGTTGACTTTGACTCTATTTGATTGAAGTATATCTTTCAATTGCTTTCTTGCCACACATATGAGAAGAACTGCTATATGTTGTAAAGAAATGCATAAAATTTAGCATACATAATAAAATGCCAACGGCATCTGGTGTTCCCAGGCGGTCACCCATCCAAGTACTGACCAGACCCAACGCTGCTTAACTTCGCTGATCGGACGAGAAGCGGTGCTTTCAACGTGGTATGATCGTTGGCATTAACTGTAACAAAATGAACCAACTTTGTATCACAGCTCACAGCTTTCCATAACTATTCATCAAATTGATCTTGTCTTTTTACACCAAATTCCATTAGCATGGCCTTCCAATCAATCATAGCACTGAAATCATAATGTATGAATCATAGTCGACCGCTCGCTATCGGGAATATAAGCAATTCTAACTCAATTGTCACTACTTTTATGGACCTACCGTAAGTCTTGTACCCTTTTTGAGCTGTGCAACTCTGTAAAGCATGTAGAGTGTATAAGCAGTGTATGTGATATTGAGTCAAATATTATTATCCATTCGTTTTCGGCCTGTCCTTCTCACGCGTTCCAACGGCGTTGACTTTGACTCTATTTGATTGAAGTATATTTTCAATTGCTTTCTTGCCACACATATGAGAAGAACTGCTATATGTTGTAAAGAAATGCATAAAATTTAGCATACATAATAAAATGCCAACGGCATCTGGTGTTCCGCACAAGGCCCAACCACGGCAGTCACCATGAAGGCATATGTGCCTTCCGGTGGCAAAAGAAAGCCCCGTGCACAGGATGACACTGTCACCCCTGCTGCTAAGGTGGACAAGACCGAAGCCAATGTGTCTGTCCACCGAATAGTCAGAGATCTTGACTCGCGAGCTAGCCTCTCTAGGCCAACAGCTAAGCCAGGGAGGCCCACGAGTTCTCAGACGGCCTCCCCGATTGAGAGGGAAGAGCAGGCTGAACCAGCCGCATCAGCTGCTGCCTCCACAAACAAGCCCGAAAGCCGAAAGGGCGGGCCGAAGCGTCCGAGGCCGGAAACCGACTCTGATGAAGAGTTGGGACCCCCTTAAACGCTTCGCCCAGTTCAAAGTGCCAGCTAAACCCGAAGGCTTCGACAATGCCTACCAATTGGTCAGGGCATTGGAGTTGCAACAGAAAATCCGGTTGTCGATCCGGGTCGCCCGAGATCAGGGCATGATCATAATGCCCAAAGATCAAGCTACCTTGAATTTCCTCCGGGAAACGAAGGAGCTAGCCGATGGGAGGAAAGTGAGTCTTTCCCCACTAAGTCCCGAGGAAAAGAGAACCAAGATGGTGCTACTTGGCTTCTCAGTCTCGTACGATGTGGAGCTGATCGCTTCACACCCACAGGTCGTGCAGGCTTCCCGAATGTCGAAGGGGAAGACCCCAACCAGGCAAGTCCTTGTGACCATGAAAGGTGCCCCAACCACTACCCTTGATCTGGGTAACTGGGGCACCTACAACCTTCGAACGTATGTGCCAGAACCACTTCGGTGTTTCAAGTGCCAGAAATACGGTCACCACCAGGCTAACTGTACAGCCAAGCCTAAATGTGGTGTCTGTAGCAAGGCACACAACACAGAGGTATGCCTTAAGGCATACAAAGAGGAAAAGAGGGACACAACAGCCAAATGTCCCAACTGTGCCAAGAGGCATCATGCCTGGAGTCTGACTTGCTCTGTCAGGAAAGAGGCGGCCCTCAGGCGACAAGAGGTTGCTCAAAACCGACCAGACTTTGTTCCTGCCCCACCGGGCACCCATGTCTGGGGAAGGAACAAAAGCGAAAAGGCCTCCCGACCTCCTAAGAAGAAGGAAGCCGCCCCTCAGCCGACACCGGATGTCCTCTTTGACGAGGACATGACTCTCCTGTTAACTGCTGTTGTCACAGCAGTAGCAACAGCCCTGGGGAGGTCGAGTGAGGAGGCCGAGAAGGCAGTTTCGGTCGCCATGACGGCAATGACCCAGACTGTCGCAGCCCTGAAGGGAAGAAAGCTGGTTAGAGCATAACCAGCCTCACCCTCAACCCAGGACGAGACTCCCCTCCCCACTCCAAACCAGGCCATGCCTTCACAGGCAGAGCCAAAACAGGCTGAATCTGTGCAGCCAGAGCCAGATCACGCTGACCTAGCCCAGGCAAGGCCAGCAAGGCCAGCCAAGAAAAAGCCTGAGAGAAAAGCCGAACCAACCAAAGTTAGAGCTACCAAAGGCTCTCCACCCCCCAGTGGACCCAAGGATAGCCTGACAATAGACGAGGAGCCCTCAACCAGCGAGGACCTCGCAATGGAGTTGTCAGACTCCGACGATGTCTCTGATGTAACTAACACTGAGTAACATCATGACACACCATCTAAGCATCCTACAGTGGAACATCAATAGCTTCTCTGCAAAGAACGCTTTTCTCCAAGCAGTAGTGCGATCAAGGAACATTGACATTGTCATGCTACAGGAGACATTAACAGTGGACACTGTTCGCTTCTCAGGGTACCTTCACACTGCCACGAACACCTGGCAAGAGAGGCTTGATCACCCTTGTGAGAGCAACAATCCCCTGCTCCGCAATAGCCGATGCATCGCACTGTGGAGACGATGTTAAATCCCTTGCCGTCGAGGTTCACCTGGCCGGGGGGCCCCTCAAACTGTACAATGTGTACAGCCGGCCACGCTGTAGAAGCTTAGACATCAGCCAGGTCTGTGCTTCTGTTGCACACGACCGAGTGATCATAGGGGGAGACTTCAATGCACACCACCCCATCCTGGCTCCCTGCCGGGCACCGGATGCGGCCGGCTATCACATAGCCGACGTGCTAGAGACATTCCCTGAGATCGCTCTCCTCAACACTCAGATGAGGGGTCCTAGACCTCACCCTGGCCACTGCAACTCTGGTGGGGAGGATTGGCTGGCGTGTCGATGAGACCGTCACAAGTGACCATTACGGCACTATAACTACCCTCATGGATGCTGGCCCAGCCGAAATCCTAAGACCGAATCCAAGATGGAAAACAGACAAGGCCAACTGTCAGGCGTTTCAAAACGCCTTGGCCCTCTGTCTGAGATGCAACGATCCCCCACAAAGCGAAAATGTGGAAGTGCTCGAAGCTAGCCTGCTAAACGCCATTAATGAAGCAGCCTCACAGACCATACCCAAAACTCGGCCTGGGTCCAGAAATCACAAAGACGCCTGGTACTTCAATGACGAGATCAGGGAGGTCATCCACAGGGTGAACATGTGCCGAAAACTATTCCGAAGGCAAAGAACCCCTGACAACTTATCCCTCCTAAGGGAAGCTGTCACGGATGCCAAGGAAACTGCCAACAGAGTCAGGCAGGAAAAGTGGCTGGAATGGTGTGAGTCCTTCGACCACCAAACCACCCTTTCAGAGCTGTGGCAACGGGTCAAGCGAGCTACCAGCCGCTCAGCCACGAGGTGCACCCATCACGACCCCCAAGCAGAGGCTAACAGACTGGCGCACGAGTTTTCTGCGAGAACGAGCAGCAACAGTCTGCCAGCCGAGCTGAGGGCAAGACAAGAGCGTCTACAGCCAGACAGACACGCTCAGATCAGAGAAAGGTTAGCCGAACCCGATAACTCAGACGTTATCTTTTCTCTGAGGGAACTAAGGAAAGCCTATAAAACCAGTTCCAACACAGCCCCGGGCTCTGATGGGATCTCGTACCCCATTATCTCCCACCTAGGACTAGCAGGTGAGCGTGCACTCTTGCAACTCATCAACAAGTCCTGGGAAACTTCCACTCTACCCCAGAGTTGGAAGAGGGCTACCATAGTTCCCGTCCCAAAACCAAAGGAGCCGGGGAAGTACCGCCCCATCTCTCTGCTCAGCTGCCTGGCCAAGACGGCTGAGAGGATGGTACTAAACCGGCTTCAATGGAAAACGGGACCCCCGCACGAACACCTTCACGGGTTCACAAGGAGCATGGGCACAGCACACAGCACCACCACAGCTGTGCCCT
>NC_061835.1:16572004-16575039 GCF_019202785.1 Penaeus chinensis
CACCTGACCTTTTCAATTTATACTCTGAAGTTATCTTGCGGCAGTTTGAGGATTGTCATTATCAGTGGTTGCAAGATCAACAACCTTCGTAAATGACGTCCAAAACTTTTTTGATGCTGTTGTGGAAGCCAACGAACGCCTTGGCCTGCATGCCAACAGCAAGAAACAAAATACATGGTACTCACAAGAGTCGGACAGGGACGCCAACTTCTAGAATTGATCCGAGTACGACATTTCAAATGCCTGGGACGTGTAATCCGTAAAGGCACATTAGCTTAAGCAGTAAATTTGAAGGCAAGCAAGCTCGAGGTAGGCCGAGACTATCATTCCTCGACAATTTCAATATACAAACATCTTCATGCCACTGGGACAAAGCTCGACAACGTGAAACATGGCACCAAGTAGGTCGTCAAACACCACATCGGTGTATACATTATATATATATACATATATACATATATATAAATAAATATATATATATATTTATATAAATACACACACACACACATACACACACACACACACACACACACACACGTGTGAGTGTGAATGTATACTTTTATTTGCACATACATATATGGCTATTCATACACACTAATCTTCAGTATCTATCTGCAGTCTATCTATTTATCTATATGCATTACACACTAATCTTCAGTATCTATCTGCAGTCTATCTATTTATCTATATGCATATATATATATATATATATATATATATATATATATATATCGGTTTATCTCTCTATCTCTGTACACCCCCTCCCGTCTCGTGCCAATGGAGGCCGAGAAGCTACAAAAATTCCAAGCACTGATTTGCATACGCGCCGTCCCTCGCCGCCGCCGCCGCTTCTGTGGCTGCTGTCGCCTCTGTGTGTGTGTGTGGGGGGGGGGGGGTTGTGTGGTGTATATGTATAAGATGTTATGTGTGCATGTTTCTGTGTGTAAGTGTTTATGTGTGTGTGTTTGTGAATGTGCTAGTGTGTGTAAGTATGTGTGTATGCAAGTGATTGTATTTGTTTAAATTTTTGTTACACGTGCTATTATTATCATCATTATCATTATCATTATTATTATCAACATCATTGTTATCATTATTTTGTTATTATTATTTATATTATTATTGTTTTTATTATTATTATTATTATTATTATCATTATTATTATTATTATGATAAGCCATATAAAGGGCCACACTGTAAAAAATCTAGAATACCTGTCCACCAGCGAAGATGTCAGTGCAGGTCAAAACACGGCTAAGGAAATCCATTTATCTGTTCACGTGACAAGACCATTATTAGCTGGTCTTTTAAACTCATCAAGAGTCGGAGAAGTTGCAATCTCTGAAGGCAATCTCTTCCAAAGCCTACAAATAGCAGTAAACAAGCATCTAGAAAACAGAAATGTAGATATTTAGATGTAGATGTGTGCGTGTTGTGTGCATAAGGAAGCGTTTGTGTGCATATGTAAGTACTGTATTTTTTGTGTCTTCGCTTGCATATGTGTAGCTTGGATAATACACTCGCAAAGGTCTCCAGGTGATTTTTTCGTTAATACGTAACGACTTTGTGCAATTCTCTGCACGTCCACCCCCCCCCCCCCCCGCCCCCAGGTCCCTCCCCGTCTGCACCGACGCCTGTCTTCTGGGTTCTCTTCGTTTGTTCCCTACAGTGGATTCACTCTCAGGACAGGTGTGCATAGTAAACATATATGTGTGTAAATATATATAAGAGTATGAGATAAAGAAAGATACGGGTGGGCAGGGGAGACCGGCTACAACAAATTAATCAGTCTAAATATGTGGAAGCTAAATTCATCCGTCAGTTTGTTCCTGTGCCTACAGTGACGTAGAGACACTCGACATCTCTCGCCTTCTCCCCTCGGTGTCCGGCGGGCGACTGGCGGATCAATGCGAGGTGTGCATTGCCCTCGAGTTGCCGAAGGTCACCAATCAATCCATTCTAAATTTATCTACCCTTATTGCGAACACAATGAAAGAAACTCCGAAAATATCTCGGTGAAGCAGCATCAGAGAGGCCTGCCGAGCGTGCAGACGGGGCGGCCAGCCTGCCTGCCGCAGCCGCAGGGGCAGACGAGGAGCAGATTCGCGTCTCCGGCGTCTCGAAATGCAACAGTCGGCTCGCGGCACATGGCGTCCGCGTCCGTTCCAGGCCGCGCCTCGCTCGGCGCTCCCGACCGAAGCCTTTGCTAGAATGACAAATCGCGGCATTACTGCTTCTTTTTAAAAATGGTCTGCCCCCGCCTGCCGTGGATTAGAAATGAACAAAGGGGATAAAGAGGGGGCGAAGAAGGGGGAGGGAGGGTCAGAGGGTAGGCGTAACTCCGGCTGGCGGGCGTACGACGACTCGATTGGATCCATAAAACCCCCAATTCGCCGCCGGAGACGGACGCCCGTCGCGCCCATCTGGATACGACGGAGCAGGCAGGCTCGGGCGAAGGGCAAACAGGCTAAGAAAGTGGAGACACGAGACGAGATTACACGTTTCGCTGCCGCCTTCCAGACACAAACCCAAACCGGTTTCTTTTCCCGAAGCCGAATTTCCCCCATTTCGGAGGCCCAAGTTGTCGTACCGCGCGGCTGACCGAGGGGAAAGCGTGCATGTGCGTGTCAGTGTGCGTGTGTGAGCGCGAGGGGAAGGCCGACCGCGACTGTCCTTTCTCCCGCCTTTATCACCTCCCCTTCCTCTTCCATTTATCCCCCTCTTTCGCTCGATGAGGAAGGGAGATGGAGAGGACCGAGAGCTAGAACGAAGCTCCGTAGTTTTTCTACTTTTATACATGTCCCCCGCCTCCTTTGCGAAGGAAGGGACAGCGCGAGAGAGGTGAATAAAGGAGAAATGCACATAGGAAAGTGAAAGCGAAAATTGATAGGAAAAAGCAATTCAAACGCCAAGGAAAAAAAATATATATATTTTGAAAATTATCAAAAAGAAGTGTGGGAAACCCATCTTGAAAATTTAGTTTGGTGACAAATTTAGGTGTTTGTGGGCGTGTCTAGGGCGCCATGTGCGTGCGA
>NC_061835.1:16580139-16582639 GCF_019202785.1 Penaeus chinensis
TTCCTTCCTGCAACGAGCATCTGAGGTGACGAGAGCTCCTAAATAAATGAGGGCGAGCTGCTGGATTTCTACTTCTATTTGTTTCCATGGACAAAGTGGTGGGATCTCTGCCTTCGAAATTACCATGCATTTTATTTTCTTGTCTGTTGACATGGAGGCCATGGCGTTCGCTGGCTTCCAGAATAGCATCAAAAGATGTCATGAGAACTGCATTATTTGCAAAACGAAGGTTGTTGATCTTGCAACCAGTGATAACAATTCCCTCCTGACGATCTTCAATTTCCCGCAGGCTAACTTCAGAGTATAAATTGAAGAGGTCAGGTGACTTCACACAACCGTGTCAGACACCTCGCTTGACGGGGAACCAGTTAGTTGCCCCATCGGATATGCAGACTGTTGCTAGTTGATCTTGTTAGACTAATTGAATTAGTCATCCCTCCGGATATTTGTGAGGATTTTGAACAATTCTAAATGCCGGACCGTATCAAAATCTTTTTGACAGTCAATGAACACCAGGCAGATGTTTTGCTGGTGCTGGATGGCTCTCTCGGCGAGCATTCTCATGACGGAGATTGCGTTCCTCGTACCTTTATCCTTCATAAACCCAAGCTGGGTCTGGAATTTCGGGTAACGATTTCACCATTTCTTTAGGTAATTTGTCTGTTTCATAGATATCATTTAGGAAGTTTTAGATGAGATCAATATCTTTCTCTCCTGAGGCCCTGAGCATTCCGGTGTATGCGCCGTTAGGGCCTGCAGCTTTCCCGGATTTCATTTACTGTCAAAAAAGTTCTTGAACTTACTCTTCCCAACGAGCGCTATCCTCGGCCTCGTAGAGAATGCGGACGTCTGTTGCTTTGATACAATTTCTTATCTTTTAGAACATCTTTTTTTTATTACAACTGAGATTATCTGCTTCATTACTTTCTTACATTCCTCTTTTCTGTTGCAGGTCTTTGAGTTCTGGCTGGAACCAAAATGATGGTCACTCTCGTTGTTAAGAGCCTGTGATAGATAAAAAAAAAAACAAAAAAAAACTTACACAACTCTTGGTTGGTCTGTGCAGAGTTCAAATATGAGGGTAATTTTTGCTTCCTTCAACTTTTTGAGGGAAAATCTAAATCCTATTATTGGGTTGTGGTCTGAATTTGCGTCTGCACCCGGATATGCTCGGGAGTTTTTAACTGCGTTCCGGTATCTTGAACTGACATAACATAACATAGTCGATATGGTTTTTGGCTCTATCACCAGGACTAATCCATGTATATCGTCTTCTGGGGTACATTAAACCAGGTGTTTGTGTTGACCAGATTTTTCGCCTTACACAAGTCTACAAGTCTATCTCCACATTCATTCCGTTCCCCCAGGCCGTGTGGTCTTCCCATCTCTCTCTGACTTTAGCATTAAGGTCACCATGTCAATCATGATGAGAACAGTGGATGTTTACATTTACATGCATGTGGTCGTTTTTGCGCCAGGACAGAACAGATTTTGTTTTTTGTCTAGGACCAGAGCAACTCCATGTTTGTGTTCCTAACCTCCTAAAAAGGATTCTTTTCTGGTTCTTCATAAAGTCGCCAGCATTGGACCATCTGACTTAACACAAACCTAAGCACTGGACCTTCATTCTGTCCGTCTCGTGGACAACACTGTCCAGTTTTCCAGTTTGGTATACACTTCGAACGTTTCATGTTCCGATCTTGGATATTTATGATTTGAACCTTTTGGCCGATATGACCTTTGTGTTTGTTGGTTAGTCTGCAGTTGCATCACGATCACAGCATCCCTACAGTTGAAAGCAGCTGCCGGGCGCGGAGCCTGCAAGACAACCAACCTTCAGAGGCCCTGTTTACGTAGTTTCGCTTATTTTCATTGTTTCGACTTGACATCATGTAGTTAGCTGGGTCTTCATACTGGGTGACTGACCCATGATCCTTCGCCAGGGTTGTTGGTTAGGTAACAACCCTGTATCTACAATAGACTCACCCAATATCTGCAAATCCGTGCGTGTGCGCATATGTGTGCGTGCATTCATACACACACATAGAGCGTGCGTGCATGTGTGTGTATATTCCCAAACACACATGCACGTGTGCGCACACATGAGCCCTCGCATGGACTCTCAAGCAGGAAACAACGAAACAAAGTAAATCCCCCGTGTTGCTCAGCATTTCCTTCAAAACGAAAATGCAATCACGTACCCGAGGAAATGCAATTATTTTTCTTATCTCACAGCTAACAATTCCAAAATGTCAATGCGATTCATATACATCATTTACGATGAGAAAAAGTGGTAACCGTAGTGATGACGATGATACAAAAACGATAAATATAACAGGGAGGGAGAATGAAAATAATTACGATTAACGAGATTAAGGAGATGAAGGAAAAAGAGAGAGAAGAAAAAAAAAAAAGGAATCGTAAAAGACGAATTTTGCTTTTCCTCTTCCTCCCTTTCCTTTTCCTCCTCCTCCCTTTCCTTTTCCTCCTCCTCCTCCTC
>NC_061835.1:16590139-16593862 GCF_019202785.1 Penaeus chinensis
TGAGTGCTAAGTTTTATTTTGTCTTTTTATCCCTTCTTTGCATTTTCCCTCTCCGTCTTCTCTTGCTCTCTTCTCTTCGTCTTTTTTATTATTGTTATTCCACGGGCCAATTAGTTTTCCTTCATTTTTTTTCCTTTCTCCTTTTTTTTGTCTTTTTTTCTCCTCTTTTACTCTTTCTTTCTTTCGTTTTCTTCATTCTCCCTTTTCCTCTCCATTTCTCTCCATCCACTTTTATATTTTCGCTCCTTCCTTACACTTAATCTTTCTCCCCTTTCAGTTCCATGTTTCCCGCCCCATTTTTCCTTCTTATATTTTTCTTTTACCTTTCTTTCTATCTTGCTTTCTCCTGTCCGTCTATTCCTCTCTTTTTTTCTCCTTTTTTTATTTCCCTTTCATTCTATCTTGCTTTCTCCTGTCCGTCTACTCCTCTCTTTTTTCTCTCTCTTTTTTTTTTCCTTTCATTCTATCTTGCTTTCTCCTGTCCGTCTCTTCCTCTTTCTTCCCTTCCCTCCCTTCCACTTCAGCCGCTGCGTCATTTTACCATATCTTCAATATTTCCTTCGAACTTGCTTTCTCTCGCTCGTCTTTTTCCTCTGTCTCTTCCTCTTTCTCCCCCCTCCCTTTCATGCCCTTTATTCGCTATGCCCCGCGAGTGGCTTTGAGGAATGAGTCTTCGGGAAAAAAGTTACTGCCTTTCCGCTGGCTCGGGTTCCCTTCTCGAGAGGGTTAGTGGACACCTCCGTCTAGCCGTCTACTCTGCCTTTATCTCTTTGTCTGTTTGTCTGTCTCTATATGTCTGTCTGTCTGACTGTATGCCTATCTGTCCGTCTGTCTCGCTGTCCGTCCGTTTGTCTGTCTGTCTGTATGTATGTATGTATGTCTCTTCGTCTGTTGTATGCCTGTCTCATCGTCTTTCTGTCTCTGTCTGTCTGTCTGTATCTCGGTCTCTGTCTGTCAGTCTGTCTGTCTCTCGGGCTCTGTCTGTCTCTCTGCCTATGCCTGTCTCTCCGTCTGTTTGGTTATGTCTGTGTCTGTCTCTCTCTCCTTCATTTCATCCCCTCCTTCTTCCTCCCTTCTCTATTCCCTGCCTCCGTCCCTTCTCTCCTTTCCTCTCATCAACCCCTGCTCTCTTCTCTTCCCTCTCCCCCTCACTATTTATTTCCCCTCCTCTTATATCTTATTCCCCCTTCCCCGCCTCCATCTTTCTTCCTTTCCCCCTTTTTCTCCGGTTTCTTTCTCTCCTCTCCCTCCCCTCCCCTTCTCTCCCCGCCGTGCCCTCCCATCCTCTCACTTCCCCTCCCCTCCCCCTCCTCCTCCTCTCCCTTCGCTCCCCTCCTCTCCTCTCCTTGCCTTCCCCTCCCCTCCCCTTCCCTCCTTCCCTTCCTTCGCCGCACCTGCAGAGCGCCTACACTCACTCATTGTTTTGTTTTTGGCTGTTTGTTTTAATTAGGCCAAAAATAAGGCTCTCTGAGTGGCAGCGCCGGCTGGGACCGCTGTTTGTTTGGCTGAGGACCGCCAAAGTACGCACACATACGCACTCGGCCATATACATACGCACGCGTGAGTAAATATATAATCGCGGTAGGATCTATATACCCAACAGGATATGTTTATACGCATATATACTTGTATGCTAATATTCGTACACAAACATATATAATCTTATACATATACATCTACATGTGAATAAATAGAGGAGCTCTACTAAGAACATAAATATACCTATTCCCTTCACATATATAAGTATGTACACCTATACTAATCCACACACACATATGTACATGCTTATACCAAAAACACATACATATATATCGATATACTTGTAATCATACGTAAACACACGCATACACACACAGAAAGTAATCCTGATACACATTCATTCATATAATTTTCAGAATAGGGTTTGTAAAAATGCACTTTTTTGTCAACCCCCCCCCACCCCCACCCCCCACCCCGCTTACCTTGATCACGACACTGCATGAATCAGCATTCTAAGCATCGAGTAAATAAGGAAATAATTCAGCTAAAATAGGTTGCATGTACAAAGGTAGACACTGAAATAACTACCTTGTATAGGTGTATAGATAATGGTATAGCAATATATATATACGTGTGTGTGTGTGTGTGTGTTTGTGTGTTTGTGTTTGTGTTTGTGTGTTTGTGTTTGTGTGTTTGTGTTTGTGTTTGTGTGTGTGTGTAAGTGTGTAAGTGTGTGTGTGTGTGTGTGTGTGTGTGTGTGTGTGTGTGTGTGTGTGTGTGTGTGTGTGTGTGTGTGTGTGTGTGTGTGTGTGTGTGTGTGCATATGAACGTATGTGTATATACACCCATATAAATAAGTAGCAAGATATACAATAAATATTGATACAGAAACGGATAACAATTTCAGAGAACATAATACCATATTCGCCCAACAAGAACAAATAAACGAAATCTAAACATCACCTAAAGAGCAACCACAATAAAAAAAATAATAAAGTAAAGCAATATAAACATAGGCCGAAATGACCCCCCCCCCCCCGCCCCCGCCTCAAACACCATCTCGAAAAAGCTCGGCAAAATCTCTCGAAACTTTCCCCTCCGAGCCAGCGTCTCCTGCAGGCCAACTCCTTTTGTTCTTCCTTCCTCCTAACAAGAGGAGAAACAAAAACAAGGAACTTTCTCCCGCAAACAAGCGAACAAACACACTGCACTTTCCCCAGGAAGCGCGCGCAGGATCTACTTACAGGGACCTTGTTCCGGCGCCTCGCGATCGCCTGTTAGGAGCTAATCACCTACGACGCCAACGACCCCTCGTTTGCATAATTCTATTGCCTGTTTCTTGTCGGAAAAGAGGGTGAAGGGGGGGGGGGGGGGGGGGGGGGGAGGGCGTGGCTCTTTCGCTGTTTCCTTTGGTCTGTGTACACTCATATGCATAGGCCTACACGCACACACAATCGTTTGTCTGTTTCTACATCAGTCTGTCTACCATTTGGGCTGCTCATCTACACAACCACAGCACTTGGATAGGTAGATAAGCATACTTATAAATGTAAATATGAATATAGAGAAAACTCTATATATATATATCATTTATATTATATGTGCACATATTTAAATATATGCATACATACATATATATGTGTATGTGTGTATATAAATATGCATAATCGTGATTTCGTGTTTCGTCGGCAGCTGCATGTTCTTGAACTGGCGCTGCGTTGCGTGCGTTTTTGAACATCCGAACAAACACAAGTCGACTCACGCACACACATCGGCACGCCCATGCCCCCTCCCCCCTTCCAGCCGACCCAAGGCAGTAGGGCACCGGCCCATACCCGAGCCCCGGGCGAGAGAAAACACCCCAGCCGCCTCTTTTCGCCTGACCTTTGACCCCGCGGTGTCAAGGTCACTGGGTGAATGAGGAAGAGACGGAAGGCGGCGGGGAGGGGGGGGGGGGGGGCTTGTCATGCAATAAGACACATTTTACCTTCATCTAATATAACGGGACAGCGATTGTGGGTGACATCTGACCTCTGACCCCTGGGATCCGACCCGTGGGGTGGGGGGAAAGGGAGGGGGGGGGAGTTAATGATAATGCTGGCACAGGAAAGTAAAGGCCGGAGAGAGGCAATGCGATATATGTGTGTGTGTGTGATATGAAAATATATATGTATATATATGTGTGTGTATACATAAATACTGTGTGTATATATGTACTGTGAGTGCATATATACTGCATATATA
>NC_061835.1:16593962-16596462 GCF_019202785.1 Penaeus chinensis
TTCTTTGCCTTTTATTCTCTCTTTCTCTGCCTTTTATTCTCTGTTTATCTCTTTCTCTGCCTTTTATTTTCTCTTCTCTCTTTCTCTGCCTTTTATTCTCTCTTTCTCTCTTTCTCTGCCTCTCTCTTTCTCTTATTCTTTCTTTCTGTCTTTCTATCTCTCTTTCTCTGTCTTCTCTTCTCTATTTCTGCTCTAAGCTACCAAGACTTTTTTTCTATCTATCTATCTATCCATAAATCTATCTGTGTACCTATCTACCTATCTGTTCATCTATCTATCTATCTCTACTCTTTATATTCCTATCCATCCATCTATCGATTTACTTACCTATCTAACTGCCCATTCCCCCCCCCCCCCTCTCTCTCTCCTCTTCCTCCCTTTCTTTCTTCAATCCCCTTACCTTCCTCCCCCCTCCTCCTATTTCTCCGCCATCCCTCCCCCTCTCCCCCTTTCCTCTCCCTCTCTCCTCACCCCCCTTGCCCCCCCCCCCCCTTCCCTTGTCCGCAGGCCTCTCAAACCTCACTCAAGGCGAAGGGCGGTGCGCGTGCGTGCGTGCGTGCGTGCGTTAATGTTCGGTGGTTAGTTCTCTTTCTTTCTGTCCTTTTTTCTCTCTTTCCCTTTCTTTCTCTCTCTCTCTCTCTGTCAGTTTCTCTCTCTCTCTCTCTCTCTCTCTCTCTCTCTCTCTCTCTCTCTCTCTCTCTCTCTCTCCCTAAATCTCACTTTTCCACTCCCTTTCTCCTTCTCTCTCCCTCCCTCTCTCTCTCATTCTTTCTCTCTCTTTCTCTCTTAAAAAAAAAAAAAAAAAAACGTTATTCAATTAACGCCGTCTCCCTTTGCCCCTCCCCCCTCCCCCCCTCCTCCCTCCCCCCTCCCTCCCTTCCCCCTCCCCCCTCCCCCTTCCCCTTCCACTTCAGTCATTTCTCCAGAATCTTTGCAATTTCTCCGAGAGAGAGAGAGAGAAAAAGAGAGAGAGAGAGAGAGAGAGAGAGAGAGAGAGAGAGAGAGATAGAGAAAGCCTGTTAAATATAGTGTCTGTTTGCAGCTGAGGACACGATGGTTATTGCATAATTATTGGTGGTGGTGATGGTGAAGGCGATGGTGATGAGAATACGGAGGATGATGATAAAAATAATGATAATAGTAATGATAGTGATGATGATGGTAAGGATGATGAAGAAAATAATAATAATAATGATAACGATGATAATAATAATAATAATAATAATGATGGTGATAATAATAATGATAATAATAATAATAACAATAATAATATTAATGATAATCATAATAATGATAATGGTAATTATAATAATAATGATAATGACAGTCATAGAAATACTATATGTGTCAGTATACATGTATGTAAATTCATAAATGTACTATATATTAGATAATCATTACTATCATTATCACTATCTACTTCAAAACCATCTAATAACATTCACAAGGATTATATCTACAAGAGCAGACATACAGACAGACAGACAAACAGACACACAGATTAACAGACAGACAAACAGACACACAGATTAACAGACAGACAGACAAACAGACACACAGATTAGCAGACAGACAGACAAACAGACACACAGATTAACAGACAGACAGACAAACAGACACAGATTAACAGACAGACAAACAGACACACAGATTAACAGACAGACAGACAAACAGACACACAGATTAACAGACAGACAGACAAACAGACACACAGATTAACAGACAGACAGACAAACAGACACACAGATTAGCAGACAGACAGACAAACAGACACACAGATTAACAGACAGACAGACAAACAGACACACAGATTAACAGACAGACAAACAGACACACAGATTAACAGACAGACAGACAAACAGACACACAGATTAGCAGACAGACAGACAAACAGACACACAGATTAACAGACAGACAGACAAACAGACACAGATTAACAGACAGACAAACAGACACACAGATTAACAGACAGACAGACAAACAGACACACAGATTAACAGACAGACAGACAAACAGACACACAGATTAACAGACAAACAGACACAGATTAACAGACAGACAAACAGACACACAGATTAACAGACAGACAGACAAACAGACACAGATTAACAGACAGACAAACAGACACACAGATTAACAGACAGACAAACAGACACACAGATTAACAGACAGACAGACAAACAGACACAGATTAACAGACAGACAAACAGACAAACAGATTAACAGACAGACAGACAAACAGACACAGATTAACAGACAGACAAACAGACACACATATTAACAGACAGACAGACAAACAGACACACAGATTAACAGACAGACAAACAGACACAGATTAACAGACAGACAAACAGACACACAGATTAACAGACAGACAGAAACAGGACACACAGATTAACAGACAGACAGACAAACAGACACAGATTAACAGACAGACAAACAGACACACAGATTAACAGACAGACAGACAAACAGACACAGATTAACAGACAGACAAACA
>NC_061835.1:16611462-16623962 GCF_019202785.1 Penaeus chinensis
AGAATGAGACAACAAAACCGCATCATAATGCTTTAGCAATCCGGTGACACTTGTCTCGAATGCTCAACAGGCGTAAAAAAACGCCAGGCTGGTGACGAAAATAATGACGAGACAATCATACTTTAAGACGAGGGGGGGGGGGGGGCAGTGCGGGCGCGCGAGCTCCCCATGGCGGCCTTGGCGGTCGCGATTCTCGTTGCGTTATGTGATCTTTTCTGGAGCCTTCTTCGCCTCCTGTTTTCGCCCAAGCGAAATCCGAGAGTTCCATTCGTTTTTTTTCTTTTTATATTTAATCTTTACCCTGTGTCACTCTGCTTTTAGCTTATATTTTCCTGGTTAACGATCGGTAAAGAGCGTGAGAAAATATTTTGAAAACAATGGCGATCGACTAGCGTTCGAATCTCCCCCGTACATATTTTCTTTTATTTTTCTTAATCTTTTTGTTTTTTCTTCTTGGCGGATTCCTTCTCCTTGTCGACCATTCGTGGGCGGAGGAGAAAGATATTCATAATATGACAACCATTTCGACTTGACCAGCTTTGGCGGAAGACTCGATTTTTTCTGGTTTCCGGCGCGAATCCCTTCATTTATTTTCTCTCGAACAATAAAGCGTTTTCTACCGGCGCTGGCTCCGTGCGTAAACAAAACAACCCTTATCTCTCGCTGCTTAAAAGAAGAGGAGCCCAAAGCACTTGGATCCGCAAATTAAAATAAATATGACAATTACGGCTGGAAGCGCGAATGATCAGAATGTTGCCTCTCACGTTATAGACTACGTGAAAATCGCCTTAACGTGCAGTGAGGATATAAATTGGCTTGCGCCAGATGGTTTTCTTTATAAATTAAAGGTGAAACGAAAACAGTATAACAGAAAGAAAAGGCGGGAAGAACTAAACCTTTTTTCTGTCTTAAATTTTAGTTCTTCCTTTCACGCCGCCATAAAAAAACTGCAGATCTCCCAAGTAAGTCACACTAAAAATGCAAAAACAATAACAGCAACGATAAAAAAACAAAACAAGACAACCTTGTCCCAGCGGTCTCTAAGTCGCCTAGGCCGGTTGCCATCTGTCTAATTTTCCCTAAAAATCATACTTAATATACATCCTCTCATCTCATTCCTATTACCATGACCCATTAAATACATATTACCTCTTCAGACTTTTCAAATTCTAAATATAGCAAAATTATCAAAAGAAAACCTGATAATAACCAAATTGAAATGGATTAAATTTGCATCAAGAGAGGAAAATAATGCTGCGTGGCAACCGTCCCAGGGGAAACAGGAGGTCTTAAGGCAAACGTCTTTTTCTTGCTTAGAGTGAAAGGTGCAACCTCACTTGAATCTTGTCTCGTTTTTTTTTTTTTTTTGTATATTTTCTTTAATAATTTGAATATCTATCGTCACTCCATCTCATATATGTCTGCACACACGCAAGCGCGCGTATACACACATACAATATATATATATACATACACAAATTTATTATATACATGTTTCTATGTGTATACGAACGAACACACACACACACAATATATATATATATATGCATACATATATATATATATATATCATATATATAAGTTTGTATGTATGCATGTACGCACACACATACACACACATATACATACACATATATAATATATATATATATATATATATATATATATATGTATGTTTGTCCGAGCGGGCGCATCCTTTTTTTTCTTTGATAGTTTGAACACTGAGCAGCGTTGTGGGTGTCCATACAGGTAATTCGTAAAAGACACCTGCCTCGGTTATATATGCGAAGGTTTACAGACATAACACAAATCGTCTTAGAACATAAAAAACAACTGCTGGCGAGGAAAAATACATGGGCAAACAAAAGGGAAATGCAAGGGAATGGGGAGGGAGAGAAAAAGAGAGGGAGGAGTAAGGGAGGGAAAGAGAGAGATAGAGAGTGAGAGAGAGAGGGGGAGAGAAAGAGAGACCTTGTGGCGGTCGTCTAACCTTCAAGGTGTTCGTACATAAAAAAGAACTGGGTGAGAAAAAGATAAACACAACGGCACCCTATTCCTCCGCCTTAGAAAAGAAAAAAGCCAAACCTCATAGAGCAGGAAATAATTGGACCAAAATCTCTCGAGTTTGCCTTCATTGTGAATAAAAAAAAAAAATATATATATATATATTTATTATAATATATGGAGGAAATGATTATTTTCTCCAGTGCTTGAAATAATCGCTGTTTCCCGAAGTTGCCGAAAGAGTGGCAGAGGCACAGTCAGCAAAGCTCTTGTCCGTGTGCCTGTGCATTCTCTCTCTCTCTCTCTCTTCTTTATGTATGTTTTTCGATCTCCATCTCCATATGTCGATCTTGGTCCCATTCTCTCTCTCTCTCTCTCTCTCTGTATACCTGTCTGTCTTTTTCCTCTCTATCTGCCCCTCTCTGTGTCTGTCACATATTCTCTCATATGTATCTGTATATATGTATACTGCCTATCTAAGTCTTCATAACCATGTGTTCATACTATTAGCCACTCTTCCATCTCTCGATGTAACTCCGCACTACAGCTTTCCATCAATCCCTCTCCGGCCTCCTCCCTCCCCCCGCGCCCGTAGCGGAGCAGCGATCGCTAGGAGCAACTCCGCGCCGGCGCCCGCCTCGTCGGCCGCGCCGCCTCCCGATCTCCCAAACCGCACCTCAAGGCTCGAGTTAAAAATGCCGCGACCACCCGCTGGCAAGAGCGGTGGCTCCTCGATTTCTCGCGGCGTTCGTCGATTCGCCGGATTCGCAGGCGCGTGCATGCGCGCATGTGGATCCAGCAGCCGTGCATGACTGCGGGACGGAAAAGGAAGTACGCACTTGCATGAGCGAGAATATAGATGTGCGCCTTGTGTAGGTGTGTCTGTAAGTGCATATCAATCATCATCTCTCTCCCTCTCCTGCATTTACATCTGTGTATACGTGTTTGTGTGTATATATGTGTAGGTGTGTGTGTATATATATACATATATATTCATTTATATATGTACATATATATAAATTTATTCATATTATGAATGTATATATACAAACATATATAAACATATATATATATGTTTACAGACACAGATAAATAGTTATACATCCACACATGTCAGCACTTACACTGAATCCAAACGCCCGAAAGCCGAGAGGCGACGCCGGCGGCAGAGGAAACCGCCGCCATGAAATCGCGCGCCATCCCTCTCGTTGCACTGTGCCATTTCGTACCAAGAGATTATCGCACCGCGTCACCTTCCTCCCCAAGACTGTCGTTCGAGTCATGCTAAGTTATCGTTCCGTGTCGCCCTCCCCACCCCTCCCGACTCCCTCTCTCTTTCAACCTTACAACCGCAAGTTCTGTGCTTCCTCCTGCCTTTCTGTTTTATTTTTATTTGATCAGCGGTTTGTATTCCTTTTTATTGTTCGGTTGATAATTACTTACTTTTTAATATTTTGTTTTACCCTTCTACAATGTATATCCTTCTGATTTTCATATTTTTTTCCATCCCGAGTCCAAACGCCCGAAAGCCGAGAGCGACGCCGGCTTTCCTTAATGTGATCTACTCCCATTGTATTTTATTATGTGCCATTTCTGTCACTGAATATTAATTTCCTCCGCCCTTTCAATTTATCACGTTACACTTCTATGGCTTTTTCATGGTTTCCCCTTTTCTAATTTTTCTATTCATGACTTACCATATGATTATCGTATTTTTCTCTGAAATGGAATTATCTTCCAATCTCGCCCGTTGTCAATAATTATCAACCATTTTGTTGTTCTGTAGTGAGATGACTTCATGCAATCGCTTTTGCAGACAAGATATGAAATCGCAGTTCTGGGTCATCTTGTGAATATTTACCTTTTAGAATGAGGACTATGTTGCCTTTGCTTCCTTATAAGAAGTTGTCGCCGTTACCCTTTATTCTTCAGGTTACACGAAACCACTTTTATTTTGAAATTGTCGTGCGCCTATACGACAAGATCTAACATGAAACAATATGATTTTCTGCTGCCGAGACATCTTCCAAAATTAAGAAAGAATTTAGTATAAACTTGAAGTTTTGCCATGTCACTTTACAATGTCGAGTCCATGAAATGATTATACAACCTTGATTCATAAGGAATTATCGTATTATTTCCTGTTTCAATATGGTTATTGTGCGATTAAAGTTTATAATGACAATTTGGTACATGCAATGCTGCACAGATTCTTGTTTAGAAATATAAGATTGTACATTATAAATATTTCAATAAAAAATACAATTGCGTGTTTTATAAAGAAATAAAACGTTTTGAAGATATGAAATCTAGCAATACATTTGCTTTATCATGGAATGATTTTTAGTCTATTTCTGCATCGAAATTACTATATTTTTCGTACTACAATTAAAGATGGCGTGATGGCTGATCCGTCAAAGAAAAACGAGCAAGCTTCATTGTTTTAGAATAAAACCACCGTGTGAATTTGAGCTGAAAAGGTGATTTCTTTCTCCCATTCAAATTATCATACAATTTCTATTTCTGTATTGTGTGCATCGTGAGTTGTAATGAAATAACTAGACTGTCGGTTCTACCATGAATATGTATAACGTTAGTTAAGATAATATATTTCTGCAGATTTGCATCATTTAACGAAAATCTGAGGTATATTCACAAAAAAAAAAAAAAAAAGATTATGAAAAAGCTCAATACATTCTATCCATCTCTTCACAGTCAAACGTCCATTTTTTCCATTCCTAATCATCTAATCATAACTCACCTCGTGGGAATTCGGTGGTTGTGATTGGCTCTTTGGCCTCAAAATGAGATGCATAGAGTGTCTTGAGAACCAGGAGGCCTCATTCTTTTTTTCATTCTTTTGCTGTAATTTGTTTTGTTAATTATTCGACAAACATAAAAATATCTAGTCTGCATTATCATTTTGTGACTCAAAATTGAGATAAATGCATGGCAAAATTTATTTTATGACAACAAAATCGTACGTCAAAATTGTAAAATATGTTATTGTGCGATCTTTTTTTGGGCATTCCAATAATCAATAATATATTAATCATTTACGTGTTCCCTAATTTCTTTAGCCAACATCACTCATTATTTTTGTTATGATTACTGATACTATCAGTATCACGATTGATTTTATAACAACCATTATCAATCACTATCATTATTAAAATTACCATTAATGCTGCAGATAACACCATAAGCATCCGTAATATCTTCACTATTTTTATGACTAGCATCTGGGTCATGAGATCAAGAGATACAAGCCTTTCGGTTCATAATATCGTACTATGTTCCTATTTGTATTCCTCCCAACTGCTTTACAATGACTCCCTCCTTCCCCTTCATTCTTTCTTTCTCTATCCCATTTACTTCCCTCCTTCTTTCGTGTCTTATCTTCTATCTCTCTTTCATTTCAATCCAACACAGTATTCGTCGATAATGACCTTAGCTGTTGACGTGGCAGGTAATTATGAATAATCTCGCCCTATCTTTCTCTCTTTCTCCATCATTCGCTGTAATAGCATATACGGTAAACATAAGTAGTCATTACACTGCAGAACCGGGAAGTCATTAAACATTCAAATGAAAAAATACAAAATGCAAAAAAATAGAAGAAAAAAAATCCTCGTAAACACATTTTTTGCATGCCCGATGTGCGATGATGCGTTGGAATCCTCGACCAATCAGAGGCGGCGACAGATGCCTCTTCTTCCTAATAAGATCCGTCTCTCGCTCTGTGATTGGTCGGGTAATTATGTAATTAAGTAACTCGATCACGAATGGCGGTCGCAGGTACCGTTGTCGGGGTGGTGGGGTTGTGTATGTCTGTGGGTGCATGTATACAAGTATGTGTATATTCGCATGAGTGGGTGTGTGACATGTGTCAGTGTGTGCATGCACATGTGTATGTATGTGCACATGTCAGAGTATACATGTGCACATCTGTCTATATGTACGGCTGAATGCATCGACATCTTTAGCAAAGCCTGTTTTCTATTTGTCTTTGATATCAGTTTAATCTCCCTTTTTATTCTTCCTGTCATTGTTCGTCCCCCTTTCCTTTCTGTCTCCCTTTTTGCCTCGCTTCCCTCAACCGTGTAAATCATCAGCATTAACACACCAGCAAAAAGTTGCGACAGTTCGAAGTGTCGCAGCGCTCAAGAAGACCCCAATTATCATTATCATTTGGAAGAGTACAGTTACTTTAACCCTACTCACCTGCGCGCGCGCGCAGGTGACGTCTTTCCTTTTGTAAATATATGGATACATACGCACAAGGACACATATGTATCATATATATCACATCCATATCTATATATATTACATATATATCGCATCCAGGCAAACAGGCCACACAGGCAAACATATATGTAATATAGAGATTTGTTAATGCTATGACACGAGTAAAGACATAATCAACAATAACGAAAACATTTTAGTAACATCAACAATAGATACAGCAATGGAGCAATCATAACATCAAGTAAAATGTGACACTGACACAAATGACAATTACGATAAGAATCAGTACAACAAATTTAATCAATAGAAATAATACTCTACAAGAGAAACAATACGACCACCTGTAACTCGGCCAAACATCAGAGGAAACAACTACAAATACCAACAATCACAAAGCAACATCACCAACGTCATAACAATAAAGAAAAAATGCGGGAAAGTCCCTGCTACGAGGGAAAATATCCCCGGTTCCGTATTATGTAAATTAGGTGAACACTGAGCCCCAAATTGCAGTAAGATTTCAGATCGGGTTGGTGGATGGGGAGAGGGCTATGATAATAGCGATAATTATGATAAATTATAATAATATTAACAATAATAGTAGTGATAATAATTATAAAAAATGATAATAACAATGATAATAATAACAGTGTTATTAATACTACTGATAATCATATTAACGATTATAATAACAGTGATAATAATAATGATAATGGTAATAAAAATAACACTAGTGAGAAAAATAGTAAGTCTGATAAAGCTAATGGTATTAAGAACAAGCATAACAATAACAATGTTCAAAACAAATCTAATATCAACGACTCATAAAAAGCAGTCAGTGCACCTATAGGATGGTAATAACAATAAGATAACAATGAGAACAGTAAGAGGCATTATAGGCATATTAGTAACAATTACAAACGCACAAAATTACACTAAATTTGCTTTAATTTATCTCATAAGTGATCAAAGATGTATTACCGGATATTCGGATGAAAACAAGAAGAAATATTAAAATCTCATAATTACTTCAATAAAAATAATAATGATAATAATATTAAAGATAGCAAACATACTGACGATAATAGTGATAATCAGGGCCGGATTATCCTATAGCCTGCAGCCTCAAGCTTGGGGCCCTGTTAATAGATTTTCAAATATATATTTTTTTTAACGAATATATTTTAATATTTTACATTGCTGAATAATTCATTTAACTTAAAATAAAATTTAAACTTTATAAAAGGAAGCCCAGGAGTCTGAAAACCCAATTAAAAAAAAAGTGGCCCCTTATTTGAGATAAAGGGCCCCGGTTTGGAGCCGTTTATTTGTTATAACTTCTAAATAGCTTCATAAACTGAAATGAAAAAAACATGTTTTTTTTTTCACTACGGTTGTGTTGAAATATAGTAAAATAGTGGTATTTAAAGAATATTTCTATTGACAAACAAAAGATAGTTATACTAGTTTATATAAATAATTTGCAATAAGTTTACTTCAAGCTATGTAAATGTCGCTAAAACATATCACGAGTAAAACATATTCAAGCCGTGCCCCCTCCGTCTGAGGGGGACCGATAATTTCCTTAGCCTAGGGGCCCCAAAAGGTCATAACCCGGCCCTGGTGATAATCACAACAATCGTAACAGCATATAAAACAACAATATCTACAAAACAAGAATAATGAGATGGCAATGGTAGCAATAATGAAAATAATCGCAATAATGATAATAGTCAGTAATAATAACAAAAATACAAACAACAGTAGGAACACCGCAGTCGACAGTGATAATGAAAATGGCAACTAAAAGCAACTAGAATAACAACACTAGGAAGGGTGATTAATACACGTATAACAATTTACAAAGGATTTTCTAAAACTCATCTATGGCTTTTTTTTTCTTAAGTATTTGAATGTTCTTTTAACTATACACATACAAACAAACACACCGCATTTTTAGCATTCTTGTTTACCGTAAATGCGACAATTAATGTTTTTACCAATATGATCATCAGCATCAAACCGGGTACTTCTATTAATATATCATTATCATTATTATTAATGTTATATTTTTAGTAAGTTTACCACAATAATCCTATTACATTATCAACATTGCTGCTCTATCATGATTGATCTAGTATTACTGTCACTATTTTCAGCAAATGCCGATATAACATTCAAACCAACGTTGTCACTTTTCCTATTGCTACAAAATTCGTCATGAAAACATTTAATAAACGAAAAAACAAGTTCATCTTAGATCTTCCTCATGGCTAACTTAATTTTGTAATGGACTGTAACTGAACTTACTATAGTATCCCAAATTTACTATAATGACACAATTCACTTCACTGAATACACTGTAACACCGCAAACTTATATAATTTTGGCGTTTTGGCAGGTAAATAACGGTCTAGAAATTATTACTATTTGCATTACGAATAATTACATTTTAGCACAATTGATTGTAATCATATGCAATACACATATCAAAAATGCAATGGAAAGTTCGGTATAATTCACATACTCAAGTGCAGCAAAATACACACTACAAAACTATTAAGTTCAATGGGAAATGCAATAAAAAGGTTCATATCCAAAAAAATATAGTATCTTAGGTATATATCAAAACAACTTCCCCTTACGATAAAAAAATAAAAAAAAAGGTACACATTTATTTAGGAAACTATATTATACCGTTCTCAACGTTACTGCTGAAACTTCTTTAAAAAACAGTCCTTACCAATTTATATTTACAACTGAAATCTTCATTATCACCATCAAGGTATTTGCTACATATGCTGAGTGTGCATTATCACCGTCCTCGTTATCAACTTTGATATACCTGTTCTTATCTAACTACCTGCTGTCCTCCACTCAACTGAAGATCACTATCTGTTCTGCAACGAAATCTCCCGTGGAAGAGAAACGAGGAAGAGGGGGGAGGAGGGGGAGGGGGTTACTGACCATGGTGCCCGGTGTGTGAAAGCACGTGGAAGAGATAGAGGGTTAGAAAGATAGAGAAAGACTTATTGAAACATTTACACACATACATATATATATATATAAACACCCACTAATACCTATATCAATGTATTATGTATTCTATTGTATCTATGTTTATTCATATATTCATATACATTATGTAGCACGTAAAAATGGGCTACAGACACATAATTTGACAGTGAGGTAAAGAAAGGGGGATAAGATATAAAGAGGGAGGAACGGAGTCAGACAAGAGAGATAGAAAGAGATAGAAAGAGATTACAATTAGGAGAAATTATCAGCAAATGTCAAAACAAAAAGACCCGTATCGGCGGCGGAGAAATTCCAGAGCAGATGTGCGATAAAGCGGCGGGGAAGCCAGGCCGCCACGCCAAGCCTTTCGCAGGCCCGACCCACGCTCTCTCGCTCCTCGTCGCGGTCTCGCTTCTTATCACTCTCTCGCTCTCCGTCGTTTTCTCTTGTTCTTTAGCGTTTCTTCTGACCCATACTTTTTCTTTGTTCAATTCTCGCTCTCTCGGTCTCTCTCTCTTCGTCCCCCTCTATATCTCTTGCTCTCTCTATATATACATATATCTGTGTGTATACGTATATGTGTATATATACATACATATACACACATACATGTGTGTGTGCACATGCATTTGTGTGTGAAAGTGTGTACAAGTGTATATCTCTCTCTATATATATATGTTTGTATATACATACACGATTCTATCAGTTCGAGTATGCCTGTACTTTTATAACCATCAGCCAGGCGACTTCGCATCCAACCTTCTACACTTTCTTCTTCATTTATTTCTTCAGTGGGGTTAGAAAATGCTGGATAACAATAAATACGAACAATAATAAAAACAGCAACTTTCTATCGCCAGCCTGTGGTTGGGTCCTGAACGTGAGTGGGTGGACAAGAGATGGAGGTGGGAAAGGAAGAGGAGGAGGAGGAAGAGACTGAGGGGGAGATATAGAAGATGGGAAAGAGGAGGAAGATATGGGGAGATGAAGGAAGCCGGGAAAGTGGAGAAAGAGGAAGAGGAGGGAGAGATGGAGGTGGGAAAGGTGGAGGAGAAAGAGGAGGGAGGGCCGGAGGAGGAGGTGAACGAGGAGGGAGAGATGGAGAAGGTGGGAAAAGAGGAAAGAGGAAGAAGTGGAGAAGGTAGGGACGGAGGAAGAGAACGAAGAAGAGATGGAGGTGTGAAAAGAGGAGAAAGAGGAAGAGGGGGGGAGGCGGTATAGGGCAGAGGATGAAGATAAAAATGAGTAGGAGCTTGGAACAGAGGGAGAAGCGAACGAGAGAGATGGGGAAGTTGAAGAAGGGTAAGGTAGGAGATAGAGAAAGTAAAAAGAGGGTAAAAGGAGAAAGAAATATGGAATAGGAAGAAAGGAGGAAAGGGAGGAGCAAATACCTGATCATGATAAAATAGGTGAAGGATGCTGAGTTGAAAGAGGAAGTGGATGAGCTGGAGATAAAAAAGTCATAAAATAAAAGTAACGAAAAAAAAAAAAAATCAATAACTGAAAAAAATAAAGCAACGAGTCCGCAATAACCTAACTGTAATTGCGAACTTTGAAGAGTAGACTGTAAGTGAACCAGTGTGTACATCTGTTCGTGCGCGCGTACGTGTGCGTCTGTGTACACGACTGTGCGTGCGTGCGTGACTGCAGGAAAATTCCGATTCCAAATTCTCAGCTCTTCGTGATGTAAGTAGAGAGGGGGTGGGAAGAGGAAGGGGAAGGGAGATGAAGCGGAGGGAGAAAGGGGGAGGAAGGGGAAGGGGAGGAGGCGGAAGGAGGGGCAGTAGCATTGGAGAGAGGAGGGAGTGCAGAGGCGAAAGCAATTGGAAACGGGATGAGAGGGAGAGAGGAGGGAAGAGGTGGAGGAGTAGGAAGGAGTAGAGAGAGACAAGAAAGAGAGAGCAGAGAAAGGGAGGGTAGAAAGGAAGAAAAAGAGGGAAGGGGAAAAGAACGAGAAGGAAGGTGGTGAACGAGGGAAAAGAAGCGGGGAGAAGGGGAAGACAGAGGGGAACGAAGCGGAGGCAAGGGGAAAAAACAGAAGGGCGAGGGAAAAGAGAAGGGAGATATCGCGACCTCTCCCCCCCCCCCCCCCATGTTTCCCAAGCATCAAATTAGCGATGTGATTTGATTACCTGTCTGTACCTGTGCCATATGTCTTCCTCCTTGACTGAGTTCACTTCCTGGTAATCGACTTGTGCCTTTCATTTCGCCGGGAAGTACATGATTATCATTGTTGTTATCTTTGTTATCATATTCGCATTATCTTTATTATCATGATGATCCTATTATTCACATTACTTTCATTCCTGTCATTACTATCGCTGTTATAATAACATTGGAAATGTGATTAGCAGTATCTTTATCTTAACTTACCTTTATACCTTGTGTTTTCCCCTAATTACTATTATCATTATTGCTATGGTCATTATTACCATCGTCATTACCACTTGTTATTATTGTTATTAGTATTACCTTCTGGCCATTTTCTTGATAAGAAAATGATAATCATTGAACCGTAAGAGAAACTTCATTGAATCATTATTATTATTACTATCATTATCATTGTTATTTTTACTATCATTATTGATATTTTTTGCAATATTATTAGCTTTTTCTTCATTACTGTTATTTCCATTACTACATTATCATTATAATCATTATAAGCATAACGCCACCACTAGAGCTCATAATACAAAGTAATTTTACGATGTTCATTTAACAAAAAATCGTTATGGGATTAAAGATCGAAAAAAAAAAAAAAAATATGCACGTAAACGTATATCCTCTCACATCAATCAAGGATGTTAATGATTATCGTTGCTTTTATTATCACTAACTACTGTGATTGCGCTCATGAGTAACATATTCACAATTACCATTATCTGTAACATCATCACCAGTATCAAAATGCATATAGATAATTAGAACTACTACTAGTATACCATTATGATTACCATCGATCCCGTCTACACCATCGCCATAGCCGTCTCCCTCAGCTATAATCAGAGCCAATGCCATCTTCACCTCCGTTCACCTCCGTTCACATAATTACTGTACCAACTGCCACTGCCTCTTACCAATCATTGCATACCATTCTCAGTGCTGTTATCATTATTATTATTACTATTATTACTTTCATGATAAATATTACCACAAACTTAATATTTCCGTGCTTAAACTTCTCTTGTTTCGTATCTATATCATTATTATCAGTCAGCTGTTAAATATTC
>NC_061835.1:16628962-16633962 GCF_019202785.1 Penaeus chinensis
GGAGGGAGAAAAGCAGGAATGGAGGGAAGAGCAGGGGAAGGAATTGAAAGAGAGAGAGAGGAACAGTACGGTTACGAGGAAGGGAATGAAGAGACAAAGTCAAATAAAAAATGCGAACAGGGAGACCGCACGATAACGGAGAGAAAGACTAAGAAGAAAAAAACAAAACCTCGTTTCCTCTTCTTATCGCTATTACTATCATTTTCTTTACATATCTATCTACACTTTTATCACGCATGTCATCACCACTTTACATCCTGAAGAAAAACGACAGCAAAGTGTCATTAAAAATAAATTAAATAATTATGATGAATTATATAATTACACTTAAAAAACAGCTTAAAAAATTATACATCACAATACACTACGGCAGAATTGCATAACAAGAACGAGACTTAATGAAACTCAATTGAATTTCAGTGCATCTTGGGGTTTAATTCTGCGTAATGTTCCGTTTTCTTTCGTTTTGTTTCGTTGTGCAAGTCTTGTGAAATTCGTCCATTTCCTTGGTGTCTTTGTTTTTGTTTCCTTGTCCATTTAGTTTTTTCTTGTGTTTCTGTTTGCTTTGTTTTGTCTTTGTTTTGTTCAGTGTTGTGTGATTTTTGAAGGCCAACCTTTAATATTATGACACGAATCCAAATGATCGACTTTGTTATTACTTGCTTGTTATAAAACACGCGACCGACACACACACACACACACACACTTACACACACGCGCGCCATCCCTGTCACAAACACGCGCGTCCCAGTCAAGCATAACAGACACACTGACAGATGGAGAAAGTTAAGGAAGTAAAAATTAGGAAGCAGGTGGAGCCTCTCCATCCACGCCCCCCCCCCCCCCCATCAGGACCCCCCATCCGCCCTTACTCCCTCGTAGGACTCCCTAACCCCCATGTTTAGGATTCCTTTCCCCCCCCCCCTTATTCTCGAAGGATCCTCTCTCACCCCCTCCTGCAGGACTCCCTCAGCCCCCCCCCCCTCCTGCAGGACTCCCTCAGCCCCCGCCCCCTCCTGCAGGACTCCCTCAGCCCCCCCCCCCTTCTGCAGGACTCCCTCAGTTCCCTCCCTCCCCTCTAAGGATCCCCCCCCCACCTTTGTTGCCATGTCTTCTTCCGCTCTCATTGTCCAAGACAGTGATAGTGATCTTAATGGCGATAATGAGAACTCGAGATATACGTGGCTAAATACATACATACATGCATATACACACACATAAAATTATACATAAATACATTTGCATAAACATACATAAACATACACATACACAAACACACACGAGCGCGTGCACACGCACATACACATTATCTATCTGTCTATATATGTATACATATATACATATAAGCATGTGTACAACATATATATATATATAAAAGCATGTGTATAATACATATATATACACACATATATATCTATATATATACACACTTATGTGTGTGTGTTCTTTAAGTATACAAGTATTATTTAAGCATTTAAGTGTTAAGTATTATTCACATGTTTAAGCGTCTGAAAATTTATATCCGCTATATAAAGTATTCAAACACTGGCCCAACTTTTCTCTCATCCCTACCACTCTCTCTCTCTCTTGCTCTCTCTCTCTCTCTCTCTCTCTCTCTCTCTCTCTCTCTCTCTCTCTCTCTCTCTCTCTCTCTCTCTCTCTCGGTCTCATACAGTCTCTCTCTTTCCTCTCTCTCTCTCTGTCTCATACAGTCTCTCTCTCTCGGTCTCATACAGTCTCTCTCTCTCTCTCTCGGTCTCATACAGTCTCTCTCTCTCTCTCTCGGTCTCATACAGTCTCTCTCTTTCCTCTCTCTCTCTCTCTCTCTCTCTCTCTCTCTCTCTCTCTCTCTCTCTCTCTCTCTCTCTCTCTCTCGGTCTCATACAGTCTCTCTCTTTCCTTTCTCTCTCTCTCTCTCTCTCTCTCTCTCTCTCTCTCTCTCTCTCTCTCTCTCTCTCTCTCTCTCTCTCTCCCTCTCTCTCTCTCTCTCTCTCGGTCTCATACAGTCTCTCTCTCTTTCCTTTATCTCTCTATCTCTCCCTCTCTCGGTCTCACACACTCTCATAATCTCTCTGTCTCTGTGTCTGCCTCTCTCTCTCTCTCCTTTCTTTCTTTTTCTCTCTCTCTTATTTCCGCTTTCCTTTCCTTGGCGCCCTCTCGGGTGTCAATCAAAACATCTTTGTGTGTTTTGTTTTCTCTTCGATTCGGTCGAGGGGAAAGAGGAGGAGGGGGAGGGGGGGAGGAGGAGGGAGGAGAAGAGGAGTAGTTAAGGAGAGGAGGAAAAAGATGAAGTAGAAGAGAAGGAGGAGGAAGATGAAGAGGAGGAGAAAGAGAGGCGAAAGAGCAAGTGGAGAGGGAGGCGATAAATAGCGTTAGGATGATAACGCTGGTGAAGACGACGACGGCGCTGGCGAGGAGAAAGGCGCTGGAGGTGATGAGAATGATGGTGACACGGGAGGTCCTGATGATGAAGAAGAAGTCGATCACAACAACAACAGCAGCAATGACAGCGGCGATAGGAAACAAGGACAACACAAAGCAGCGAAGTGTCCCGAAGAAAAGGACCAAAAAAATTCTAAAAACTCGAACCCTACTCTCTTCATCCCAGCCTTTGATCTATTTTTTTCCCGCCTTCCCTTCCTCGGCTCCTTCCTTCTTTCCGGACTGACCCTTGACCTTGTAACCTAACCTGCGCACGGGTCGCGGCGAGGGCAGGAGGGGGGGGGGGCGCACGAGAGAAGGAGGAAGAAAAAAAGAACAAGAAAACAGAAAGAAAAAGACGACAAAAAAACTAACACTAACACTAAAAAAAGACAAAGAAAAAGAAAAAAAAGGAAAGAGCGAGCGAGAGAGAAAGAGAGAGAAAAAATAAAAAAACTAACACTAAAAATAAAACAAATAACAAAAATCCCTTTTAAAAGGTACAGAAGAAAGGGAAGATGAAAAACCAAGAAAAATTTCTCTCAAAATGTCTTAGAAAGTTTATGGCAGATTCGCCATCAATAAAAAATAAGTGCCAGTACTTTTTCCTGCGCAGTTAAGGCATAGCAATAAAGATGGAAGGAAAGAAGAGGAAGAAGGGGGGAAAACAAGAAGAACAGGGAAAATTAAGGAACAAAAATATACAAATAGACGAATAATAAGAAAAGCGTAAGGTGAGAAGAAGAAGGAAAATAAGAGAAAGGAAAATTGGAAAGACAAGACAACCGAGAAAAAAAAAATGATGAAAGCATTTAAGGACGACGAAAAAGAAAAGCGGAGAGAGAGAGAGAGAGAGAGAGAGAGAGAGAGAGAGAGAGAAGACCGAAGAGAGCAAGAAGGCAGGCGAAAGAGGGGAGAAGGAGACCAGAAAAGGCCCCTCGGAAACGCAGAATTCCAAGGGACATAAAATAAAATAGGAGACGAGAAGAGTCGGCTCCTCCCTTTCGTTCCGAGGAGCAAATTGGCGCGAAACATAAAACGGAAAAAAGGCGAAAAATCCTTTTAGCTTTTTAACCGCCAAGAAATAAATCGTGAAATAAATGGAGCAGAAAATTTGGCAGAATATTTTTATTTTTTTCACGAAAACAGAGATCTTGGTTTTTAACTGAAGAACAGCAAGGAAAACGTTGAAATCAACTGACGAAAGATGAGCAATGCGCTGACTTAATATATTATAAACATCAAAATCACTTTATATGTCGATTCAAAAGGCCATCAGAGATAGAAACAAATTTAAATGCCAATTCTAAATGTCGTCAGATTTAAAAATGAATTTAAATGTCTATTCAAACAGTCATCAGAGTTAAAAACAAATTGAAATGCTTATTCATCTGAGTTAGATATAAATGTAATATCTATTCAGAAAGCCATCAGTGTTAGAAATAAATTTAAATGCCTATTCAAAACGCCAAAAGAGTTAGAAATAAAATCAAAATGGCGAACAAATCCTAAGACACGAAATGGCATCATAATTTGAAATCTAAAAAGACATCGCAAAGCACAACAAAACAAATAGGATCATAAACAAGAAAAAAAGCACAAGATTAAAATAAAACGATATAGGCGTAGATATTTTCATACATACATACATACATACATACATACATAAACACACACACACACACATATATATATATATATACACACACAAATCTGACTTGTCTTGTACTAGCCAACTACTGAGACATTCTGAGCTAAGTCTCAGACTAAACTTTGAAGAGGGCGTTAGCATGGTGTCAAATAATACTAATGCAATAAAATACCTAACTGTCAGAAGAAATGTCACCGAGCAGCAACGTTCAGGCAAAGGCAAGTGTGACAAACCAATGAGCTGACAGTTACGTGCCCCGCCCAGCCAATCAGAGCAGCTAGCTCGGCTCTTCCTGCGCCAAATTTTTTTGTGTCTGAAGAAGGCGCAATAGGCGCGCGGGAGCCAACAGACGGAGGCAGGTGCGGAGATTTCAAACGATCTGACGAATCCACACACACAAATATATATGTAAACACAAGTATACGTATATACATATATATATATATTATAAGGAAAACGAAGAGACAAAGAGTGTTTAGGGCTGATCTGGAAATAGGCCTACTTGATATAATTTGAAAATTGTGGGTCAGGGAGGTTAGAAGGAAGGGAGAGAAGACAGGAATAAAGGGGAGAGAGAGAGAGAGAGAGAGAGAGAGAGAGAGAGAGAGAGAGAGAGAGAGAGAGAGAGAGAGAGAGAGAGAGAGAGGGAGAGAGAGAGAGAGAGAGAGAGAGAGAGAGAGAGAGAGAGAGAGAGAGAGAGGGAGAGAGGGAGAGAGAGAGAGAGAGAGAGAGAGGGAGAGAGAGAGAGAGAGAGAGAGAGAGAGAGAGAGAGATAGAGAGCATGAGAAAAGAAAGGAGTGAAGGAGGAAGAAGACTTGAGAAAAGGAAAGGGTAAAGGAGGAATACAACAGAAAGAAGAAGAAATAGTATAATAATTTTAAAAATCGAAACGGAAACAGAACTAAAACGTAAGAAAAAAAAAAAGGCA
>NC_061835.1:16643962-16648962 GCF_019202785.1 Penaeus chinensis
TTTTAACATCCGTCCTCATGCTTCACGACAACATTAACTATAGATCAAACCTACCTGTTGCTGCTAACCATTTTGCCAACTTCAAAAAAGGGAGACACCCCACCAGGCGCCTCACGCTCTCTGCTGCTCCAGAGGCCCCGGGCGCGCGGCTCCGAGGGGCCTGCTCTGCGGCACACGCGCATGGGTGCGTTTGTGTGCGGGTGTGTTTATCTGTGCGTGTGTGTTTATGTGTTTATGTGTGTGATTGTGTGCGTGTGTGTTTGTGTGCGTGTGTGTTTATGTGTGCGTGTGTGTTTATGTGTGCGTGTGTGTTTATGTATGCGTTTGTGTGCGTGTATGTTTATGTGTATCTTTGTGTGCGTGTGTATTTATGTGTATTTCTGCGTGTGTTTGTGTGCGTGTGTGTTTATGCGTGTGTGTTTGTGTGTGTGTGTGTTTGTGTGCGTGTAAGTTTATGTGTGTGTTTGTGTGCGTGTGTGTTTATGTGTGCGTTTGTGTGCGTGTATGTTTATGTGTATCTTTGTGTGCGTGTGAATTTATGTGTATTTATGCGTGTGTTTGTGTGCGTGTGTGTTTATGCGTGTGTGTTTGTGTGTTTATGTGTGTGCTTGTGTGTTTATGTGTGTGTGTTTGTGTGCGTGTGTGTTTGTGTGTATTTATGCGTGTGTTTGTATGCGTGTGTGTTTATGCGTGTGTGTTTGTGTGCGTGTGTGTTTGTGTGCGTGTGTGTTTATGTGTGTTTATGCGTGTGTGTGTGTTTGCGTGTGTGTTTATGTGTTTATGTGTGTGTTTGTGT
Organism: Penaeus chinensis; assembly: GCF_019202785.1. Classification (NCBI taxonomy): domain Eukaryota; kingdom Metazoa; phylum Arthropoda; class Malacostraca; order Decapoda; family Penaeidae; genus Penaeus; species Penaeus chinensis. The sequence continues at coordinate 16,644,759 of NC_061835.1, forward strand.
GCTTGTGTGTTTATGTGTGTGTGTTTGTGTGCGTGTGTGTTTGTGTGTGTGTGTTTGTTTGCGTGTGTGTTTATGCGTGTGTGTTTGTGTGCGTATGTACTTATGTGTGTGTGTGTGTTAAGTTTGTGCGTTTGTGTTTGTGTGTGTTTATGTGTGTGTGTTTGTGCGTGTGTTTATGTGTGTGTTTGTGTGTGTGTTTGTGTGTTTGTGTGTGTGTTTATGTGTTTATGTGTTTGTGTGTGTGTTTGTGTGCGTGTGTGTCTGTGAGCGTGTGTGTTTGTGTGCGTTTATTTGTGTGTGTCTGTGTGCGTGTGTGTTTGTGTGCGTGTGTGCTTATGTGTGTGTGTTTGTGTGTGTGTTTATGTATGTGTGTGTTTGTGTGTGTGTTTATGTGTATGTGTGTTTGTGTGTGTGTTTATGTGTGTGTGTGTTTGTGTTTGTGTGTGTGTTTATGTGTGTGTGTTTGTGTGCGTGTGTGTTTATGTTTGTGTGCGTGTGTGTTTATGTGTGTTTATGCGTGTGTGTGTGTTTGTGTGTTTGCGTGTGTGTTTATGTGTTTATGTGTGTGCTTGTGTGTTTATGTGTGTGTTTGTGTGCGTGTGTGTTTGTGTGTGTGTGTTTGTTTGTGTGTGTGTTTATGCGTGTGTGTTTGTGTGCGTGTGTACTTATGTGTGTGTGTTTAAGTTTGTGCGTTTGTGTTTGTGTGTGTTTATGTGTGTGTGTTTGTGCGTGTGTTTATGTGTGTGTGTTTATGTGTGTGTGTTTGTGTGTGTGTTTATGTGTTTGTGTTTGTGTGTGTGTTGTGTGTGTGTGTCTGTGTGCGTGCGTGTTTGTGTGCGTGTGTGTTTATGTGTGTGTGTCTGTGTGCGTGTGTGCTTATGTGTGTGTGTTCATGTGTGTGTGTTTGTGTGTGTGTGTGTGTGTGTGTTTGTGTGTGTGTGTTTGTGTGTGTGTTTATGTGTGTGTGTGTTTGTGTGTGTGTTTATGTGTGTGTTTGTGTGCGTGTGTGTTTATTGGTGTGTGTGTTTGTGTGCGTGTGTGTTTATGTATGTGTGTGTGTGTTTGTGTGTGTGTGTTTGTGTGCGTTTGTTTGTGCGTGTGATTGTGTGTGTGTTTGTGTGCGTGTGTGCTTATGTATGTGTATGTTTGTGTGCGTGTGTGTTTATGTATGTGTGTGTGTTTGTGTTTGTGTGTGTGTTTGTGTGCGTGTGTGTTTATGAATGTGTGTGTGTTTGTGTGCGTGTGTGTGTTTGTGTGCGTGTGTGTGTTTGTGTGCGTGTGTGTTTATGTATGTGTGTGCGTGTGTGTTTGTGTGTGTGTGTGCGTGTGCGTGTGTGTTTATATGTGTGTGTGTTTGTGTGCGTGTGTGTTTATGTGTGTGTGTTTTTTTGTGTGTTTATGTGTGTTTTTGTGTGTGTTTATGTGCGTGTGTGTGTTTATGTGTGTGTGTGTCTGTGTGCGTGTGTCTTTATATGTTTGTGTGCGTGTGTGTTTGTGTGTATGTGTGTGTTTGTGTGTGTTTATGTGTGTGTGTTTGTGTTTGTGTGTGTGTTTATGTGTGTGTGTTTGTGTGCGTGTGTGTTTATGTATGCATTTGTGTGCGTGTATGTTTATGTGTATCTTTGTGTGCGCGTGTATTTATGTGTATTTATGCGTGTGTTTGTGTGCGTGTGTGTTTATGCGTGTGTGTTTGTGTGTGTGTGTTTGTGTGCGTGTGTGTTTATGTGTGTGTTTGTGTGCGTGTGTGTTTATGTGTGCGTTTGTGTGCGTGTATGTTTATGTGTATCTTTGTGTGCGTGTGTATTTATGTGTATTTATGCGTGTGTGTTTATGCGTGTGTGTTTGTGTGCGTGTGTGTTTGTGTGCGTGTGTGTTTATGTGTGCGTTTGTGTGCGTGTGTGTTTATGTGTGCGTTTGTGTGCGTGTATGTTTATGTGTATCTTTGTGTGCGTGTGTATTTATGTGTATTTATGCGTGTGTTTGTGTGCGTGTGTGTTTAGGCGTGTGTGTTTGTGTGCGTGTGTGTTTGTGTGCGTGTGTGTTTATGTGTGTTTATGCGTGTGTGTGTGTGTTTGCGTGTATGTTTATGTGTTTATGTGTGTGTTTGTGTGCTTGTGTGTTTATGTGTGTGTGTTTGTGTGCGTGTGTGTTTGTGTGTGTGTTTGTTTGCGTGTGTGTTTATGCGTGTGTGTTTGTGTGCGTATGTACTTATGTGTGTGTGTGTGTGTGTTTAAGTTTGTGCGTTTGTGTTTGTGTGTGTTTATGTGTGTTTGTGCGTGTGTTTATGTGTGTGTTTGTGTGTGTGTATGTGTGTTTATGTGTGTGTGTGTTTGTGTGTGTTTATGTATTTGTGTTTGTGTGTGTGTTTGTGTGCGTGTGTGTCTGTGTGCGTGTGTTTGTGTGCGTTTATTTGTGTGTGTCTGTGTGCGTGTGTGTTTGTGTGCGTGTGTGCTTATGTGTGTGTGTTCATGTGTGTGTTGTGTGTGTTTATGTATGTGTGTGTTTGTGTGTGTGTTTATGTGTATGTGTGTTTGTGTGTGTGTTTATGTGTGTGTGTGTTTGTGTTTGTGTGTGTGTTTATGTGTGTGTGTTTGTGTGCGTGTGTGTTTATGTGTGTGTTTGTGTGCGTGTGTGTTTATGTGTGTTTATGCGTGTGTGTGTGTTTGTGTGTTTGCGTGTGTGTTTATGTGTTTATGTGTGTGCTTGTGTGTTTATGTGTGTGTGTTTGTGTGCGTGTGTGTTTGTGTATGTGTGTGTTTGTTTGCGTGTGTGTTTATGCGTGTGTGTTTGTGTGCGTGTGTACTTATGTGTGTGTGTGTCTGTGTGTGTGTTTAAGTTTGTGCGTTTGTGTTTGTGTGTGTTTATGTGTGTGTGTTTATGTGTGTGTGTGTTTTGTGTGTTTATGTGTGTGTGTTTGTGTGTGTGTTTATGTGTTTGTGTTTATGTATGTGTTTGTGTGTGTGTGTCTGTGTGCGTGCGTGTTTGTGTGCGTGTGTGTTTATGTGTGTGTGTCTGTGTGCGTGTGTGCTTATGTGTGTGTTCATGTGTGTGTGTTTGTGTGTGTGTTTATGTATGTGTGTGTTTGTGTGTGTGTTTATGTGTATGTGTGTTTGTGTGTGTGTTTATGTGTGTGTGTGTTTGTGTTTGTGTGTGTGTTTATGTGTGTGTTTGTGTGCGTGTGTGTTTATTGGTGTGTGTGTTTGTGTGCGTGTGTTTATGTATGTGTGTGTGTTTGTGTGTGTGTGTTTGTGTGCGTGTGTGTGTTTGTGTGCGTTTGTTTGTGCGTGTGATTGTGTGTGTGTTTGTGTGCGTGTGTGCTTATGTATGTGTATGTTTGTGTGCGTGTGTGTTTATGTATGTGTGTGTGTTTGTGGGCGTGTGTATTTATGAATGTGTGTGTGTTTGTGTGCGTGTGTGTGTTTGTGTGCGTGTGTGTTTGTGTGCGTGTGTGTTTATGTATGTGTGTGCGTGTGTGTTTATGTGTGTGTGTGTGCGTGTGCGTGTGTGTTTATATGTGTGTGTTTGTGTGCGTGTGTGTTTATGTGTGTGTGTTTTTGTGTGTGTTTATGTGTGTGTTTTTGTGTGTGTTTATGTGCGTGTGTGTGTGTGTTTATGTGTGTGTGTGTTTGTGTGCGTGTGTCTTTATATGTGTGTGTGTTTGTGTGCGTGTATGTTTATGTGTGTGTGTGTTTGTGTGTGTGTGTGTTTGTGTGCGTGTGTGTTTATGTGTGTGTGTGTTTGTGTGTATGTTTATGTGTGTGTGAGTTTGTGTGCGTGTGTGTGTGTGTGTGTGTGTTTATATGTGTGTGTGTTTATGTGTGTTTATGTGTGTGTTTGTGCGTTTGTTTGTGTGCGTGTGTGTTTGTGTGTGTGTTTATGCGTGTGTGTGTTTATGTGTGCGTGTGATTGTGTGCGTGTGTGTTTGTGTGTGTGTGTGTTTGTGTGTGTGTGTGTGTTTGTGTGCGTGTGTTTATGTGTGTTTGTGTGTGTGTTTGTGTGCGTGTGTGTTTATGTGTGTGTGTGTGTGTGTGTGTTTCTGCCAAAACCTCCTGCCCTTCAAAGTACTGGGCCACGTAGAAAATGATAGGCTATTGATAGCAAAGGGCAACTGATAATGACGAGCATTTAGATGGATGAAATAAATTACTTTCATTATAAAAAAAAAGAGATGTTGAATTAGGTGGCTGGAGAAATATCGTAAAAG
>NC_061835.1:16656824-16661493 GCF_019202785.1 Penaeus chinensis
AACTTTCTCCTTTTTGTTATTTTCAACATCATAAAAATAGTGAGAGCATTGAGAAGGAAATAAAACATGTACCTTTTAAAAGTGAAACAAGTGCATGCACACACACGCACATGCACACGCACAAACACACACACACACACACACGCACCTGCACATGGAACAGAACCCTCAGGATGTCCACCATGACATCATCTGAGCGAATTTCGGCCATGAGCAGCATGAGGGTGGCATAAATGGCCTCAATGTTGACCAGGCGGTTGTTGCTGAACTCGCAATTCTCTTGGATGGAGAGCATGATCTCGTTGCCAGACTTCTTCCAGAAGTTGACGTCTTGACGCACCGGCTTGCTCATTGTCAGGCCCAGTCGACTCACCTCAAGGCTGTGAGGAGGGCCGAGCATTAATATTCCTTTGCATTAATGAGGTAAGCATGCCTCCTTGAAATCAGCAAGGGTATATATCATTTGGTAAAGATGAATGAGATCAGGTCGCAATAAACTAAAGTCAGATATCACCCCTTACAAAATGTTGTCCATCTGGCATGAACAAAAAATCCCCGCTTATATAAATCTGACAAATTGAAAAACACATAACAAACAGTTTAAAAAAAACTCCTTAAAATCAGCCCACACCCAACAGCACTTCATCAGCCAGCATGTGCTAATGTCTTACGTTGGTTTGGCAAGCTTCTCAATGTTCTGGTGGCGGTCAATGAGTGTGTGGAGAATTTGCTGCACCGTGAGACGGACCTCGGCGTCACTCGAGACGGAGAGGCGCATGAGACGAACCAGGAAAGACTGTGCAAAGGTGGTTGAGTACTGCACCGTCGTGTACTTGGTTCCGACCTAGAGAGACATGACGCTACAATCAGATCAAGACAGAGTGCACCGGGTAAGAATGCAACAGACCCTCTGCAGTTATCAAGCATGTGTCCGAAGGCTAAAAAAAAAAAAAAAAATAGAGAATGCTACACAGAATTAGAATTTGGAAAAGTTGGAAAAGAGGAAGAAGACAAAGAAGAATTAGAAAAAAAGAAAAAGAAGATGAAGATGATAAAGACAAAGAGGAGAAAGAAGAAAAAAGAAGAGGAATAAAAAAAAAAAAGGAAAAAGAAGAAAAAGAAAAGGAGGAAGACCAACTTTCAGCAGGCAAGCCTGACCTTGAGAAGTGACTTGAGGAGCAGATGCTGAAGTTTAACCTCTGCCTCAGGTCGCTGTGAACCTCCATCGTCCACTCGGTCACTACCCGGCACCTGAAGCAAAAAATCAATAGAGAAACAACCGGAAACTTATCAGGAAACACGATCTATACACTTTTTTTTCTTTAAAAAAGAAATAGGTTTTTAGAAAATCAAATTCCTTTGTGTCTATACTTACACCTATATTTTTACAGGAAAAAATGCAAGAAATTGTGTAAATAAGTTACTTGAACCTAATTAGATGAATGATTTTGGTAAACCTACTCTTACTACCACACCTGGAATGTCCTTCTACGTTATCCCGCATTTATATACCAATGCCCCTCTACCCACACACCCATATCTTCCTAACGTCTCTATACCTCTTTACCCACATAACTAAAGCTATTTACCAATATATCCATATGGCTCTACATGCATAACTATTCCCCTCTACCCACATACCATTACATTTCTACCTACATACCCACACCATTCAATCATCTATACACCACCTAATACCAAAAGGCTACATACCCATACCTCTTAATCCATCCCCTTATACTCATCCCTCTCTGTCCCCAGGTATCCATCCGCACAACCACCTGAGTCTGCCATCTTCTGCAACTGTTTGCATTCCACAACCTCCGCCTGGCTCGACCCAGCCTCCTACCTTATTCAGGATGAAGACCATGGAGTCGATCTTCTGATAGTCAGGCAGGTGGTTGGCATATTCTCCTAGAGCATGGATTAGCGTCTCCTGGTACATCTTCTCAGCTGAGCTCTCCTTTCCGCTCACTCCACCCACCACCGAGGAGCGGATGTGCTCCAGCAGGGAGTTGATGATCTCAATGACCGAAGGGCCTGTCCATTGGGGAAGGAGAGGGGAGGGTGAGGGAAGGAGGAAGGAGCGAGGATTAGAGGTTTTAGTACATTGGGCATAGAAGTGTTGGTAAACTACATGCTTTGTACATGCACTGTGAAAAAATTGACAGAATAAAGCTATCATCTTTCAGTTCCAGTTGTAATTCATCTGTATTTCGTTTCTTCAAAATAACAATAGTACAAAATAAATAAGTCACACCTCTCGGACCCAAGACTTACTACCCTCTGCCACTTACCTATGCATTCTCCCGCAGCGATTGGAATCACCTTGGAAAGCACGTCTGCGATGCCTGTCCTTATCTGCGCCGGCTCGCTGCTCTTCTCATTGAGGTGTGCCATCAGGAGCTCTATCACTGTGATGCTGTACTGAGCCTATGGGGTGAGAGATGGAACAATGACTGTGCTAGTTTCTCAAAAAGGTTTAGTGTTTTTGGAATGTTAGGTGTAATGTTAGGGTTTTGATAATGTCTGAGATAATATATTTGATTAAGTGTGATCTAAAGTGCTGGGGAGTTTAAATTGCATCCTTACTGTAGCGGTTTCCTTCTCAACTGTCTAAACATTTCTCTCTGTTTTAGTTTAGAACAAGATAACAGGAAGAAATACAAGCATCTAAAACCCTAGGTTGCTGTCATGATACATCTTGTAGAGTGTTATGTATATGAATCTTCTATATAGTTCCTATTTAGTTGTATAAATTGTATTAGAGTATTACTAACAACATATTTAAATTATCCCCGCAATGCATTTTCTATGTATGCACGTCCCCTACCGGCAAGTATGTAAATTACAAACTAATCCTATACAAGTTCTTAATGAAAGATGCAGCACCTCACAAGAAGGCATATGGGATTACATCAAGGGATTTATTAGAGCAATGAAATATACATTTCAGGTCAGTACATGATGTAATTGTGACTTCATAAGTGTATGCGAACACAACACAGAGGAAACAAGTATACAAATTAATTATATAAATAAAGGCCACAGAGTCACAAAGCCACCAAACCTTAAATTTCTGTATACACACAAAAATAACCAAATACCGTATACATATTTCGACTTCTTTCACACAGGGTCAGAAAAAGACCTTCACATTCTCTCAGCAAATATTCAAATTAAGCACTTCAGCACAGCGCCTGACAACAGATATCCACGTGCTTCACCCATCAGTGCTGGGTGCCCTTTAAACATGTTAAGGTGAACTCAGTGTTTCCACCAAGCATGAAGGGGATATTCCCATGCGCCAAAGGGTTAAAGGAGACGTCATAGCCTTGTCTTTACAAACAACCTTACTGTTTTTTTGTATTTTTGTTGTAATTTTTTTTAGTACAAATACTTTATTACTATATTTATTCAATTATTTTTTGGCTGTAATTATGTGAAATGTAAGTACCTGTATGGAGTACATGACGATCTTGAAGACCTGCACAGCAAAGCTGTTGTTGACCCACAGTCCTTCGTAGTCTAAATGGCTGAGGGAAAAAAGAAATGAATCCATCATAAATTATAACATATAAATAAATAAACAAACCATAACCATAAGAGAAAAAACAATTCACTGAAGAATCAATCAATTACAAAAGAGAATTAAACTATGAAGGGAAATATGTCTTAAACAAATTAGTAGAACTAAACAAGGCAAGCAAGAGAGAGCAGAGGACATGATCCATTTCAGTAACATGGCAAAAGGTGTGAAACAGTTGGATACATTCACTACTGAAGTCACTCTGGATTTCACTTGAAGTTGTCTTTCCAATAAGTAATGTACGAATAATGATAATGATGGAAACATGGTGTCCCTCTTTCAAGCTGAAAATTACATATCTGAGCACAGAGACAACAGTAATTGTGATATATGCGCACACACAACCCCCTCCCCCCAACCACACACACAAACACACACACAAAAAAATAATATTGATATTAGAAACACTGTTGCTCACATCAGCAAAGGCTTGATGACGTTGTGTATCTTGCCATAAGTTGCCCGAGAAACCAGCTCCCTCAGGCACATTTCCGCCAGTTCATGTGGCTCCTTCTCACCCTCATTCTGGTGGTTGTCTTGGGTGTCACTGATCTGGGTCATTCCCTGCAAGAGTTGGAAGAGCATTTGTTGTTTTGTTGAAGGGGCTGGCTTGGTAGGGATGAAAGTCCCTCCTCTGCCTGCTCCTGCATTTTCTGTAAAGGTGTTGTTGGCAATTCTTATTTTTTCCATTTAATACTCTTTTTAACTCCTAAAATGCAGGCAGTGTTGTGAGGTGGCCCTCTCAAATTGGGAAGAATTCCAGCTAGCAAGCCTTGGACACAACATTACCTCTCCCATTCTTCTCTATAAGGTCATATTATGCCACCTACTGCTTAAGGCTTAGTACACATCACAGTCAACTTGGCATTCCAATTTGCATTAAGAAAATACTTTATTTCTGCTAGGAAAGTTCTGTGTAATCACCATGACATGCACAGTGGCCACCTGGCACTATGGGGTTATTTATCAATACTAAATCAACCTAATTTTTCTGCTTTCTTCTCTACAGTACTATTTCAAAATAACCTTCTCATTCTAGAAGACTGCAGATAAAAAAAAAATCCAAGCAAATAATTTTTC
>NC_061835.1:16661593-16671593 GCF_019202785.1 Penaeus chinensis
AAGAGGAGGAGGGGAGGGAGAGGACGAGAGGAGGAAAGGGAAGGGGAAGAGAACGAAGAGGAGGAAGGGAAGGGGAAGAGAACGAAGAGGAGGAAGGGAAGGGGAAGAGGACAAAAGAGGAGGAAGGGAAGGGGAAGGGGGACGAAGAGGAGGAAGGGAAGGGAAAGGGAGGAGGGGGGGAAGGGAAGGGGAGAGGGGAGGGAGGGGAAGAGGCGAAGGAGGAGGGGGAAGGGGAAGGGGGACGAAGAGGAGGAGGGAAGGGGAAGAGGACGAAGGGGGGGGGGAAGGGGAAGAGGACGAAGAGGAGGAAGGGAAGGGGAAGAGGACGAAGAGGAGGAGGGAAGGGGAAGAGGACGAAGAGGAGGAAGGGAAGGGGAAGAGGACGAAGAGGAGGAAGGGAAGGGGAAGAGGACGAAGAGGAGGAAGGGAAGGGGAAGAGGACGAAGAGGAGGAAGGGAAGAGGAAGAGGAGGAGGGAAGGGGAAGAGGACGAAGAGGAGGAGGTGGAGGGGAGGAGGACGAAGAGGAGGAAGGGAAGGGGAAGAGGACGAAGAGGAGGAAGGGAAGGGGAAGAGAACGAAGAGGAGGAAGGGAAGGGGAAGAGGACGAAGAGGAGGAAGGGAAGGGGAAGAGGACGAAGAGGAGGAGGGGAGGGGAAGAGGACGAAGAGGAGGAAGGGAAGGGGAAGAGGACGAAGAGGAGGAAGGGAAGGGGAAGAGGACGAAGAGGAGGAGGTGGAGGGGAGGAGGACGAAGAGGAGGAAGGGAAGGGGAAGAGGACGAAGAGGAGGAAGGGAAGGGGAAGAGGACGAAGAGGAGGAGGGAAGGGGAAGAGAACGAAGAGGAGGAGGGAAGGGGAAGAGGACGAAGAGGAGGAAGGGAAGGGGAAGAGGACGAAGAGGAGGAGGGGGAGGGGAAGAGGACGAAGAGGAGGAAGGGAAGGGGAAGAGGACGAAGAGGAGGAAGGGAAGGGGAAGAGGACGAAGAGGAGGAAGGGAAGGGGAAGAGGACGAAGAGGAGGAGGGGAGGGGAAGAGGACGAAGAGGAGGAAGGGAAGGGGAAGAGGACGAAGAGGAGGAGGGGGAGGGGAGGAGGAGGGGGAGACGCGATGCCAAGAGGGAGCCGAGGCAGAGCCGACTCCTCGCCGTCCGCGCCGAGTTGTCTCGCCGATCCACCACCTGGAAAGAAACAGCACGTGAGCATAGCGATGATCGAGTGTGCACCTGCAAAGAAACTGCAAGCTATGTGCAGCCTAGTGTTTGTGTCTGTGCAAGGGCAAGTGTGGTTCTTAAGTGTACAACAGCTGGGTTAAGAACACCCTGCTGTAGGGGGGTGTTTGTACATCTGGATTAGCATGGGTCCAGCAGTCGAGTCTCCTTCACAGCTGGATCCGTCATCGAATCCAGCTGCCGTCTCCTCCTGAATCAGTCGCAGCCACCTGCGACGTCCGCCGGCAGCTAGGTACATAACACCTTGCTTTTCTAGGCGATCTCGTCGGCGTCAGCGAAGGCCTGTTCCTTGGCCCACGCGCCGCGCTTTACACTCGGGCGATGCCGCCGCCCTCACGTTCCTCCTTGGGGCCCTGGCCGCCCTCGGCACCCACTCCTCAGATGGAGAAGTTGTCGATGAAGTTCCACAAGATGGCCGGTGGCTGCGTCTTCACTGCCTGTGTCTCGAAAGCTTCCACTTTGGCCTTCAGCTGCTCGTTCTCCCTCCGCAGGGCTTCCACCTCGCTCGCCAGAGCATTCATCTTGCTCTCCACAGCCGACCTACCCTGCTGCTCGGCCTCCAGCTGGCTCTCCAGCGACTTCAGTTGCTCGTTCTCCAACCGCAGGACCTCCACCTCGCCCGCCAGAGTATTCATCTTGCTCTCCACTGCCGCCCGACCCTGCTGCTCGGCTTCCAGCTGGCTCTCCAGCGCATTCAGCTGTTCCCTCTTCATGTCTCGGTGCCTCTTGGCGTTGATGGCGTTCAGCCGCTTCCTCTCCTGCTCCTCGTCCTCAAAGGGCTCTTCCATCTCGTACAGCTTGCGCTTGGCTTCCCTTCGGCGCTGCCGGCCGCTCCGGCCGCCTGGCCTCGCGCCTTGCCTCTCCTTCTCTTGGCTCTTCTGCTGGCACTCCTGCTGGGGAGCCTGGCCCACGGCCACGCCCGTTGCCGGGGACACGCCAAACAGCTGCATGCCCATGGGGCCGTCTAGCAGCGCGAGTGGTTTGTCGTTCGCGTCGTACAACAGCTGCACCACCACGGGTCTGTCGGGCGCCGTGAAGGGGGAGGCTGGCGACGCAACTGGCGCAGCTGGAGCCAGGTCCTGGACCACGGCAAATGGCGACGCAACTGGCGCAGCTGGAGCCAGGTCCTGGACCACGGCAAATGGCGACGCAACTGGCGCAGCTGGAGCCAAATCCTGGACCACGGCAAATGGCGACGCAACTGGCGCAGCTGGCGCCAAATCCTGGACCACGACAGATGGCGATGCAGCTGGTGCATGGGCGTAGTCGGAGATGAAGTCGACCAGGTCGTCCAACAAGCTGTCGATGTCACACAAATCCGTTGGGCACGTCATCGCGAAATGAAGTTGTGAGCGTTGGGTAAGATAATTTTACTTGAAAGTTTCTCTCTCAAATGAACTAGCGTGGCTGGGCTTCGCTATTTATATGGCCTTGAAAGTTGCCAAGAATCTGTTGTCTTATTTCGCGTTCTTCTCCCTCCCTCCTCCTCTTCGTTCTCTTCCCCTTCCTCCTCCTCTTCGTTCTCTTCCCCTTCCTCCTCCTCTTCGTTCTCTTCCCCTTCCTCCTCCTCTTCGTTCTCTTCCCCTTCCTCCTCCTCTTCGTTCTCTTCCCCTTCCTCCTCCTCTTCGTTCTCTTCCCCTTCCTCCTCCTCTTCGTTCTCTTCCCCTTCCTCCTCCTCTTCGTTCTCTTCCCCTTCCTCCTCCTCTTCGTTCTCTTCCCCTTCCTCCTCCTCTTCGTTCTCTTCCCCTTCCTCCTCCTCTTCGTTCTCTTCCCCTTCCTCCTCCTCTTCGTTCTCTTCCCCTTCCTCCTCCTCTTCGTTCTCTTCCCCTTCCTCCTCCTCTTCGTTCTCTTCCCCTTCCTCCTCCTCTTCGTTCTCTTCCCCTTCCTCCTCCTCTTCGTTCTCTTCCCCTTCCTCCTCCTCTTCGTCCTCTTCCCCTCCCCTTCCTCCTCTTCGTTCTCTTCCCCTTCCTCCTCCTCTTCGTTCTCTTCCCCTTCCTCCTCCTCTTCGTTCTCTTCCCCTTCCTCCTCCTCTTCGTTCTCTTCCCCTTCCTCCTCCTCTTCGTTCTCTTCCCCTTCCTCCTCCTCTTCGTTCTCTTCCCCTTCCTCCTCCTCTTCGTTCTCTTCCCCTTCCTCCTCCTCTTCGTTCTCTTCCCCTTCCTCCTCCTCTTCGTTCTCTTCCCCTTCCTCCTCCTCTTCGTTCTCTTCCCCTTCCTCCTCCTCTTCGTTCTCTTCCCCTTCCTCCTCCTCTTCGTTCTCTTCCCCTTCCTCCTCCTCTTCGTTCTCTTCCCCTTCCTCCTCCTCTTCGTTCTCTTCCCCTTCCTCCTCCTCTTCGTTCTCTTCCCCTTCCTCCTCCTCTTCGTTCTCTTCCCCTTCCTCCTCCTCTTCGTTCTCTTCCCCTTCCTCCTCCTCTTCGTTCTCTTCCCCTTCCTCCTCCTCTTCGTTCTCTTCCCCTTCCTCCTCCTCTTCGTTCTCTTCCCCTTCCTCCTCCTCTTCGTTCTCTTCCCCTTCCTCCTCCTCTTCGTTCTCTTCCCCTTCCCTCCTCCTCTTCGTTCTCTTCCCCTTCCCTCCTCCTCTTCGTTCTCTTCCCCTTCCTCCTCCTCTTCGTTCTCTTCCCCTTCCCTCCTCCTCTTCGTCCTCTTCCCCTCCCCTTCCTCCTCTTCGTTCTCTTCCCCTTCCTCCTCCTCTTCGTTCTCTTCCCCTTCCCTCCTCCTCTTCGTCCTCTTCCCCTCCCCTTCCTCCTCTTCGTTCTCTTCCCCTTCCCTCCTCCTCTTCGTTCTCTTCCCCTTCCCTCCTCCTCTTCGTTCTCTTCCCCTTCCCTCCTCCTCTTCGTTCTCTTCCCCTTCCCTCCTCCTCTTCGTTCTCTTCCCCTTCCTCCTCCTCTTCGTCCTCTTCCCCTCCCCTTCCTCCTCTTCAGGTTTTGCAGTGTGTAGCTGTTGTACCGACGCGAACGACAAACCACCGCGCGCTGCTAGTCGCGGCCCCCCAGGGCATGCAGCATGTTTGGCACGTGACCACGGCAAAGGGCGTGGCCGTGGGCCCTAGGCCTCCCCAAGCCAGGAAGCAGTTGCTCACGCCAGAAGACCAAGAGAAGGGAGAGGCCAAGGCGCGAGCCCAGGCGGCACGGAGCGGCCGGCAGCGCGAAGGGAAGCCAAGCGAAGCGATACGAGAGATGGAAGAGCCCTTTGAGGACGAGGAAGCAGGAGAGGAAAGCGGCTGTACGCCATCAACGCCAGAGGACCGAGACATGAAGAGGGAACACGCTGAATGCGCTGGAGAGCAGCTGGAGCCGAGCAGCAGGGGTCGGGCGGCAGTGGGAGAGCAAGATGAATGAATACTCTTGTCGGAGCGAGGTGGAGGTCCTGGGTTAGGGAGAAAAGATTACACGAGCAAACTGAAGTTCGCTGGAGAGCAGTTGGAGGCCCGAAGCAGCAAGGGAGGTCGGATGTGGGCTCAGCAGCAAAGATGATATTGCTCTGGCGGAGCGACGGTTGGAAGCCCTGCGGAAGATGGGAGAACGAGCAGCTGAAGGCCAAGGGAACTTTCGGACTACAGGCAGTCGTGTGTAGACGCAGCACGGCCTTTCTTGTGGAACTTCATCGAAAACTTCCCCAAATTTTTGGGGAGGGGGTCCCGAGGGGGGCCCAAGGGCCCCAAGGGGGAGTCGGAGGGCGGCGGCATCGCCCGAGTTTTTTTAAATTTTTTGGCGCGGGGGGCCCCAAGGAACGGGCCTTCGTGACCCCGACGGATCCCCTTAGAAAAGAAAGGTGTTTGTACCTAGTTTCCCCGGCGGACTTTCCGCAGGTGGCTGCGCCCGAATATTCCCGGAGGGGGAGGGGCAGTGGTTTTCGTTTGCCCGGTTTAAGCTGTAAGGGGGGGACTCGACGGGCGGGCCCCCATGTAACCCAGATGTACAAACCCCCCCCCTTTCGCAGGGTTTTTCTTAACCCCAAGCTGTTGTAAATTTAAGAACCACCTTGCCCTTTGCCCCAGCACAAACCCCTTGGCTGCACTTAGCTTGCGTTTCTTTTGCAGGACACACTCGATTCATCGCTATGCTCATTTGCTTTTTTTTTTTTCCAGGTGGGGGGTTTTTCCGGCGGGACAACTCGGGGGGGGGGGCGGGCCGGCCCCCGGGGGGAAGGGGAGCCGGCCCCCCCCCCCCCCCCCCCCCCTTCGGCTCCCCCCCCCCCCTTGGAAAAATCGGCCGGGGGCCCCCCCCCTCCCCCCCCCCCCCCCCCCCCCCCGGGGCCCAAACCCCCCCCCACCCCCCCCCCCCCCGGGGCCCCCCCCCCCCCCCCCGGGGGCCCCCCCCCCTCCCCCCCCCCCGGGCCCCCCCCAAAAATCCCCTCCCCCTCCCGGGGGGTCTTTTCCCCTTCCCTTTTTCTTCCCGTCCTTTTCCCCTCCCCCCTTTCCCTCTTTTTTTTTCCCCTTCCCCCCTTTCCCCCCCTCCTCTTCCCCCCTTTTCCCCTTCCTCCTCCTTTTTCGCCCTCTTCCCCTTCCCTCCCCCTTTCTTTCCTTTTCCCCCTTCCCCTCCTTTTCTTCCCCCCTTCCCTTCCCCCCCTTCCTTTTCCTTCTTCTTTTCCCTTTCTCCTCCTTTTCCCCTTCCCTCTTCCCCTTTCCCCTTCCTCCTCTTTCGTCCTTTTTCCCTTTCCCCTTCCTCCTCTTCGTCCTTTTCCCCCTTCCCTCCTCCTCTTCGCCCTTTTTTCCCCTTTCCCCTTTCCCCCCCTTCGTCCTTTTCCCCTTTCCCCCCTTCTCTTCCCCCCTTTTCCCCCTTTCCCCTTTCCTCCTTTCGTCCTTTTCCCCTTTCCCCTTCCTCCTCTTCGCCCTTTTCCCCCTTCCCCCCTTCTTCTTTCCCTTTCCCCCTTCCCTCCCCCTTTTTTCCCTTTCCTTTTCCCTTTCCCCTTTTTCCTTCCTCTTTTCCCCTTCTTCCCCTTCCCCCTCCCCCTCTTCGCCCTTTCCCCCTTCCCCTCCTCCTCTTCTTTCCTTTTCCCCCTTTTCCTTCCTCCTCTTCTTTCCTTTCCCCCTTCCCTTCCTCCTTTTTTGCCCTCTTCCCCTTCCCCCCTCCTCTTCGTCCTTTTCCCCCTTTCCCTCCTCCTCTTCTTTCTCTTCCCCCTTCCCTTCCCCCCTTTCGTCCTCTTCCCCTTCCCCCTCCTCTTCGCCCTCTTCCCTTCCCTTCCTCCTCTTCTTTCCTTTTTCCCCTTTCCCCTTTCCCTCTTCGTTTTTTTTTCCCTTCCCTTCTCCTCTTCGCCCTTTTCCCCCTTTTCCCCTTTCCCCCTTTCGTTCTTTTCCCCCTTCCCCTTTCCTCCTTTTGTCCCTTTTCCCCCTTTCCCCTTTCCCCCCTTCTTTCCTCTTTTTTTTTCCCCTTCCTCCTCTTCTTTCCCTTTTCCCCCTTTCCCCTTCCTCCTTTTTCTTTCCTTTTCCCCTTTCCCCTTTTCCTCTTCGTCCTTTTTCCCCCTTCCCCTTTCCTCCTCTTGGTCCCTTCCCTTCCCTTCCCCCTCTTCGTCCTCTTTCCCCCCCCCTTCCCTCCTTTTCGCCCCCTTTTCCCCCCCTTTCCTTTCCTCTCTTTTTCCCTTTTTCCCCTTCCCCCCTCCTCTAGTTTTTTCCCCCTTCCCTTCTCCTTTTCCCGCCCTCCCCCCCTTTCCCCCTTCTCCTCTTTTTTCCTCTTCCCCTTCCCTTCCTCCTCTTCTTCTTTTCCCCCTTCCCCTTCCCCCTTTTGTTCTCCCCCTTTTCCCCTTCCCCCTCTTCGTCCTCTTCCCCTTCCCTTCCTCCTTTCGTCCTTTTTCCCCTTCCTCCTCCATACTTCGTCTTTTCCCCCTTCCCTTCCACCTCTTCGTCCTCCCCCCTTCCCTTCCTCCTCTTCGTCCTCTTCCCCTTACTTCCTCCTTTTTCGTCCTCTCCCCTATTCCCTTCTTCTCTTCGTCCTTTTCCCCCCTTCCCTCCTCTTCTCCGTCCTCTTCCCCTTCCCTTCCACCTCTTCGTCCTCTTTCCCTACCCTTCCCCCCTCTTCTTCCTCTTCCCCTTCCCTTCTCCTCTTCGTTTTTTTCCCCCTTCCCCTTTTCCTCCTCTTCGTTCTCACCCTTTTTCCCTTCTCTCTTCGTCCTCTTCCCCTTTCCCCCTTCCTCCTCCTTCGTCCTTTTTCCCCTTCCCTTCCTCCTCTTCGTTCTTTCTTTTTTTCCCCCTTCCCTTCCTCCTCTTCGTTTCATCCTTTTTCCCCTTCCTCCTTTTTGTCCACCTTCCCTTCCCTTCTCCTCTTCGTTCCTTTTCCCCCTCCCCTTTTCCTCTTCTTCGTCCTCTTCCTCCCCTTCCTCCTCTTCGTCCTCTTCCCCTTCCTTCCTCCTCTTCTTTTCTTTTCCCCCTTCCCTTCCTCCTCTTCGTTTCATCCTTTCTCCCTCTCCTCTCTTCGTCCTCTTCCCTTCCCTATCCTCTCTTCTCTGCTTTCCCCCCCCCTCCTCCTCATTCGTCCATCTTCCTCTTCCCTCCTACTCTTCGTCCTCTTCCCCCATTCTTCCTCCTCTTCGCTCCTTTCCCACACACTTCCCATTCCACATCGTTCTTTCCCCTTCCCTTCATTCTTCGTCTCTCCCCCTTCCCTTCCTCCTCTTCGTCCTTTTCCCCCTTTCCCCCCTTCCTCCTCTACGTCTCCTTCTCTTCCCTCTCCTCATCTTTCCTCATCCCTACCCAATCCTATCTTCTTCCTCATCCATCTTCCCATCCTCCTCTTGTTCCTTTTCCCCTTTCCCCTTTTCTCCTCTTGTTCACAACTTTTCCTTCCTTCCTCTACTTAACATCCCCTACCCAACCACCACAACTAACCACAACCCACCCCCCTCCTACCACATCTACCACAACCATACCCAACCACACAACTACCACAACCCCAACCCACAACCACAACTACCACTACCCCATCCCAACTCCACAACTTCCAAACCCTACCCACCACACAATACCACAACCCCAACCCAAACAACAACTAAACCAAAACCCAACCAACCAACACAATACACATCCCCCAACCCACACCTCAACTTACACAACCCCAACCCAACCACAAATACCACCAACCCCAACCCACACACATACAACAACCCATCCCAAACACACAACTAATACAACCCAAAACCCAATCCACCAAATTCCAATCCCCTACCCACTCTACTTCTAACCACAACCAACCCTACACACATCTTATCATCCCAATCCCAAACCACACTATCACAACCCAAACCCAATCCACCACATCTATCACTACCCCTACCCAACCACCAACAACTATATATATCACAACCATTACCATCCACCACAACTATCCATACAAACCAACCTAACCTATTTCTTCCTCTACCACATCCCACCTCTCATTTACTCAACCCTACCCTCACACATCGAATCATACCATATCCCATTCCACCACAACTAACACTACCCCATCAACTCAAACTACCACATCCCCTAACCACTCCACCACTTACACAACCCAACCCATCCTCCACAACTTACTACTACACCCTACCCTTACCACCACTACTACCTAAACCCCTTCCCTCCTCCACTACTACCACAACCCCCACCCCAAACCACATCATAACTACCTAACCCCTTCCCTTCTCTCTTTTCCTCTTCCCTACCCATCCACCTCTTTACCTCTTACCCCTTTCCCTCTCCTCTTCAACCTCTTCCCCTCCCCTTCCTCCTCTTCTTCCTCTTCCCCTTCCCTTCCGCTCTTCGTCCTCTTCCTCTTCCCTCCTCTCCTCTTTCTCTACCCTACCACCTCCATACTTTCTCCTCCAAAACCCAAACTCCTCATCGTCCCACATTCCCTTCCCAACTCCAATTCTTCCCTCATCCCCATCCCACTTTCCTCTATACTACCCCATCCCTTCCACCTTACTTCTTTCACTTCCCATCCCTTCCTCCTCCTTTTCTTTTCCCTCTTCCCTCCTCACTTCTTCCTCTTCCCCTCCCCACCACAACATCTTCCACTCTCCCCTATCCCACCTCCCTCATATACCTCTTCCCCATCCCAACTCCTCTTCTTACCACTTCCTCTACCACCACCACCCTAACAATCCCCAACCCACCTCCTCTACTTTCTCAACCTTGTCCCATACACCTCTCTCGTCCTTTTCCCCCTTCCCATCCTCCTCTTCTTCCTCTTCCTCTTCCCTCCACCTCCTCGTTACACTCTCCCCTTCCCTCCTCTCTTCTTTCTCCTCCTTTTCCCTTCCTCTTCTTCTTTCCTCTTCCCTTCCCTTCCTCTCCTCTTTCTCTCCCCCTTCCCTCCTCCTTTCGTCTCATCCCCTCCCCTATTTTTACTCTTCTTCTTCCTCATCCCCTTCCCTATCCTCCTCTTCGTCCTCTTCCCTTCCCTCCTCCTCTTCGTTTCTTCCCCTTTTCTCCTTTTTTCCTCCTTCCCTTCCTTCTCCTCTTCGTCCTCTTCCCCTTCCCTCCTCTCTTCGTCCTCTTCCCCTTCCCTTCCTCCTCTTCGTTCTCTTCCCTTCCTCCTCTCTTCGTCCTCTTCCCTTCTCCTCCTCTTCGTCTCTTCCCTTCCCTTCCTCCTCTTCGTTCTCTTCCCCTTCCCTTCCTCCTCTTCGTCCTCTTCCCCTTCCCTTCCTCCTCTTCGTCCTCTTCCCCTTCCCTTCCTCCTCTTCGTCCTCTTCCCCTTCCCTTCCTCCTCTTCGTCCTCTTCCCCTTCCCTTCCTCCTCTTCGTCCTCTTCCCCTTCCCTTCTTCCTCTTCGTCCTCTTCCCCTTCCCTCCTCCTCTTCGTCCTCT
>NC_061835.1:16681593-16689093 GCF_019202785.1 Penaeus chinensis
GAGAGAATGAGGGGGAGGGGAGGGGAGGGGAGGGAGTGAAAGATGAAGAGTCTAACTCGGCGGCGTCATCGTCCACACGTCCTCTCAGATCTCGTCCAGGTCCTTCTTGGCTGCGTGCTCGTCCAGACGTCCTCGTTACCTTCGTCTGTATCTACGGGCGTCCGGGCAGGAGGCGTCGTCTCCAGCATCCTGGGACTGACGAGCTCCTGGAGTTTGACTGAATCTACGGGCGTTCCGGAAGGCGGCGCCCGTCAACAACGTCCTGGGCGGCTTAATAGCTGCACTGACGAACATCCTGGTCCGCAGGCGATCTTCCGATGGCGTCCTTCCACAGCAACCTGAGGTGACCGTTTCTGCAGCAGGTCCTCCTTCTGTGCCGTGTCAGACATTTTCGGTCCAACTGCTATATATAGTCGGGGAACCAGATCATACAGCAAGGGTCAAGATAGTAAGAGAAAAAGAAAGGCAACAGAGAAGAGTGCTACTAGCCGGTTATTTATATATTTAATTCGCTTTTTTTTCGTTTTATGTTTTACTTTCACAAAATAAAGAAGAAAAATAGGAGAGGGAGACGTCAGTAGCGATCCGCTTGGACCTGCCTTGAACTACCAACCGTCTTTGATAGATATGAGGGTAGATAAGGAAAACAACAACGGCAATCCGCAAGGATTTACTTGAACCAATTGCCGCCACACAGAGAAGAGATGTATATAAAATAATAAATTACTTGAACCAATTGCCGCCACACAGAGAAGAGATGCATATAAAATAAGAAATTGTACGTCATGTATGAGTCACTCGTCGCGACTCACAAAATCGCTGGCAAAAGAGATACATCATAGATCTTTACGCCTGCAACTACGACAGCAACAAACCCTAGTATAGAAAAATTTCAGCGTCTTTTTTTCTGCGTGGATGATTAAGTGAGTGTGTGTATATGTGTGTGTGTGTGTGTGTGTGTGTGTGTGTGTGTGTGTGTGTGTGTGTGTGTGTGTGTGTGTGTGTGTGTGTGTGTGTGTGTGTGTGTGTGTGTATGTGTGTGTGTGTGTGTGGGCGATAGTGAGCGTGAATGAGAATGAAAGTGAGAGTGAGCTCACACAGAGAATGAATCACAAAAGTTCAGTATAATAATACTGCAATAAATTAGTAATGCTCTTTACACAAAATCATGTTAACTACCACATTGAATTCAACATTTCATGACATGCGATGGAATGTACGCACTAATGAACGGTTACGTGGAAAAAAAATATTCACAAGCTTTCTCGCAAGCAATTCTTCTCGGGTCTGAAACACTGAAATGCCGAGGTAGCCATGTCTAGCTATGCAGGTCAGACTTCATCGGCGGGGGGTCGCTATACCCAAAATGCCGTACGAAATGAAGTGAACTGAACGAGCCGGAAAAATCTATAAAGAACCCGCTCTATTCTGCGTATCTGTCATGGGCTCTCGTGAGATTCCCACGTGTATCTAACTATCACGAATCACACGATCGCTTGGGATTTACCCAAAACATGCAACCGACTTCTAGAGGGTGAGAAGTGATAAGCGAATAATGATTCTAGCTTAAACCCTAGCCCTACATTAATTAACGGACGTACTGTGGGTCCTTGGTATGACGAATCAGATTCAATGAACCCTATGGAAAATGGGCAGGAGTACGAGTTTTATTGTCCTTTTAGGTATCATGTATTTTATTCAACCTGAATTATACTGGTGGTGGAAATGCGGGGCGCCTTCCGTAAGCATTGTACGCACATATACGTGGGCTTAGCTACGTAAATGCTAAGACATTTGGCATTCGCATGCCCAGCAATTTGTGTGGGAACAATATCTCACCAGGAGGATAGTATCATGTATTATGAATTGTAATTGTGACCAGTTTCAGCAACACAACTGGATGGTGTCTGCTAGTGACGTCATGCTAGTGGTTTACCATATCGTCATTAGTGACGCCATAAACCGTGACAAGGCAGCCACTCACGGGTATTCGTGTGGTCGAAACAGTAGCCAATACCCTGGCTAGGGGGCGTAGATACCCCCAGGTACTTTGGGAGTACCGGCAGATCTGGTCTCGCCTTCTTACCGCTCGGAACCCGCTGCTTTTATCAACATAGGTCACGGTTAGTACTGTTTGGTTTACCTGGAACTCGCTTGTGTATATGTTTGAGTCCTTAGTGATTGGTGCAAGTGTGGTGGACTTGTAGCTAGGTACTAAGCCGAAAATAAGCAGTCAAGCAGCGTATTAGTGTTCCTCATTCCCCTTGGCTAATTAATGTTGACAAAGTTCAATGTAGAGTACTGTAGATATAAAGTACTCATGCATTATTGAAGATAATTAGCAATGTTCATGTATAAGTGAAGTATTACGTATAGCTCAAATCTAATTCATTTACATATTAACATTAACAGAACTTGTTTTTCCCTCGTAGGCGAGTGCCGTGACCTGGACTCCCCCGCTCGCCACCTTTGGCCGCTACCACATACATGCCCGGCGTGCGATGCGTGGCGGCCAGGTGGTACTCGCACCAGGCTTATTATGCATTAAGAGAGGTGCAGATCAGGTCTCCAAGGGACGGTGATCTGGAATTGTCCCGATATCAGGTTAAGGTAGCAGTACTGCGTTACTGTTACCTTACAGAAAGGGTAGTTTACGTACGTACGACTCACAACACATGTAAGGGGACACACGCTACTGGTGTCTTAGGGTAAGCGCTGAGCGCAGGGGCGGTGACGACATGGTCACGTCGAACACAAGCTGACTGAGACTGGGTCATGCTAGGTCGCTTCTCCCCTCGCTCGCTTAGGGCGTGGTGACACAGCTGTTTTCCGCCGGGATAAACAGATAGATAAGCAGACAGACTGGTAGATAGATAGATAGATAGATATATAGATAGACAGATAGAGAGCGAACGGGAAAAGCATATAAAAAAAAGATTAACAGATACATAGATAAATATATACAGATAAAGAGAGAGAGAGATGAGAGATATAAATATATAGACAGATAGATGAATAGAGAGAGGGGGGGGGGGGGAACTGATAGATAGACAGATAGATGGATAAATAAAATAGATAGATAGATAGATAGAGAGAGAGTGTAAAGGGTATATATTAACGCCTTAAACATATGGTTTAGCAGGAGTAGTTAAACGGACGGTTGGCTTAACCTCTTTTATTGAGAAGCGTAAGCAACACAGATATTCACACGGATACAAGTCTGGATAAGGCTTAGTGCTTGGTCTGCCCGGAGGGCGGGCGCGCTGTGGAGCGCTGCCCCGACAAGCAGTCGGCGGGTACTCTGTGAAGTGACTCTCTGAAAGGACTGAGCCTGACCTGGGTCATCCTGAGCCTTTAGTACTGGTGGGTGCGTGGGGCACGTTGGGGCGCCTGCTGTGAAGCCACGCGTATACTTGCTTCTGTACGCCACGTGGAAGCTATTTATACATACTTATAGAGAGAGGGGGAGAGAAAGAGAAAGAGAAAGAGAAGAGAGAGAGAGAGAGAGAGAGAGAGAGAGAGAGAGAGAGAGAGAGAGAGAGAGAGAGAGAGAGAGAGAGAGAGAAACGAGTTAAAGAAAGAGAGAAGAGAACAGGAGAAGGTCCAAGTCAGAAATTGGTAGCAGTGAGCTGGGGCCTTGGCAGTGTAGGGCAAAACTGTGCTGTAATGACCTCTTCTTGTACATTAAAGGGCTGTGATTGATGTTTCTTGCTGTGCAATGTACCCAAACTGCAAGCATGTATTCCACCTTTTTATTGGTTGTCTATAATCAGTTGATAAATAAAGCATTATTAATGATATCTCTTATTATTTTTTTTCGACCTTATGCATAACATTACAATGGATTTTTTATACAAAAAATATATACGGACTATGCACTGATATGAACACCAGTATATTACTATATACAGAGTGCATGTCTATATTTTTAAAACTCTAAATCAATTCTACTTAAACTCATTATCATCCTATCCTACTCAGGATATACTAAAGAAGAGCTTAGGTGTCCAGTCTTTTGTCTAGAAAGTTGAATAAACAGAATAGTAATTAAATATTCCGACCAGAATTTCATCCAAACAACAGATCCGTTGCTCAGGGGGAAATTTGGCCAGAAACAGCAAATGTAGTAACGATACACACATCTTATAGAATATATATAAACTAGACTATCTTTACCAAACACAAACTCTATCAACAACATGAAATCAAGAAACATAAATGTCAGGCAGTAATATCCTATTATATAGATCAACCTATCTCTATGTCTATATTTCTTATTTCTATTTCAAAACACACACAGACACTTTCTGTTTATGTATATATCCAGTCCACACGCAAAATTATAATACTTCCCATGTAATAGTCTTATATATACACAAAGGTGCATCTGCCATACGACAGGTCTGACATCATTCGTACCCTCTTCGCTTGTTCCCATCCTCCGTTTCTTTCCCCTTCTTCATTCCCCCTCGTCTCCTCCCTTTCTCTCAGTGCCAAGCTCTGCCCCCCTCCCCTATGCGTATGTTACCGCCCACGCCACTTGGAGGCTGCACCGTGTGGGCACAAAGCAACCTTTAACGCGGACCAAGTTATCTCTGAGAAGTTCAACTAGCAATTGATATAAAGAAATAATCACATCCCCGTTTATGAGAAAGAAATCGTGGGGTCTGTGGACGTTGGTTGAGAATTTCTACCTGAAAGGAGGCTTACTTCCTGCATATCATAGTTAACAGTTTGGTTGTAATTATCGAAAAAAAAAAAAAAAAACATGAAAAAAACATATTTGGGGTTGTCTGTATGGGAGAAGCAAAGTGACTCATTTACCTGTAAAAAAATAGTCACATTTTCTGTTCAAACGATAATGATAATAGTATCAACAGCAACAGCAATAATAATAATATTGATAATGAAAATTATAATAGTAATTAATAATAATAACAACAACAATAAGAGTAATATCAATAAAAAACAGACAGTTCCGAGACAATGCATGGAAAAGTAAGGTACCACGAAAAGCTGGGCTTAGTGTGATAAAACGCAGGTTGAGTGAATAATCTCCCAGAGGAAAACATTCTAATTCTTGAGTGAACTGTGTGGATGGACAAGCTCCCTGCCCTACCTCACCTCCCTCCCTCTGTATCAGTTACTTGGCTCGAGAATAAGTGACTGTCAGCTGTTCCATGTCTTGAAGAAGGGGAGTGATGGCGTCCTTTGACACTGGCTTGCCCTGGCCCTTGTGTTTCCTGTAGGTGCCAGTCTGGAACTCGCTGATGGCATTCTTGAGGCCTCCTTCACGACAGTTGTATGCAACTTGGTGGAATCCGTGAGGGAACAGAGTTGATTTGCGCCGCTCCACGATGGCGTGCTGATTGTACTTCTTGTTTGGCTGGAGGAAAAAGGGGCAGGAAGGGCACTGACAGGCGTTGCTCAGAAGCCCTAGATGTGGGCGGTATTTCCGGTATACTTGATCAAAATTCGCAGCTGTGACCTCGATTCCACGGGCAGCAGCCTCCGCCAGAATCTGCTCCTTGCTCATTGGTCTTACCACATCAGAGTGGGCTTGGTAGTATTCAGTCAGCCAGGCACTTTGGTAGGAGCTGACCATGTTATTTAGAAGCGTGTTTACCAGATTTTTTACGTTTTCCATTTCGACTTGCTTCATCACATAACTAAAGGCATCGTCATAGCTGTCGATCTTAGCTGACAGACGTTCCTTCGAAGAACTGTACCGCAGTGCATGCTGAGTGTAAACGAATGCACTCTTCTCAGCAAACAGGTCTTCAACGACATCTGAGGGCAGGCCCATCTCCCTGGCATAGGTCCTGAGGGTGCGCCATGAGACAGCTCCGGCAAGGGACACATTAAATAGTCTTTCCACCTTATCCATGCACACCCGCACCGGCAGTGCCAGGTTCTCTCTGACCGCTCTCATCTGCACTATGCTCTTCTTTTTGGCCTCTTTCTGGACTTCCTCAAGTGTGTAGAACTTTGAGAGAGGAAAGGCTGCTGAGCTGTCCCTTTCATCGATTGTCGACTTTACCTTCTCAGCATACCTTTCTAAAAACTCCTTTTTCTTATCTTCATCCTTAAGCACTGCCACAAAGAAGTCTGTATAAGGTGTGTTGTTTTTCTTTGAGTTCCTGATGTGGCTCAAGTTGCGCCCGACAAATTCAACCAAAATCAGCCGGACAATCTTCGCAACTTCTACCATCTCTAATTCTTCACTTTGCTTTAGGAAGTAAAGCATAAACATTGGCTTGATGAGAGACTCGCACTTGACTGAACGTTTGTTTATCTTCACAGAGCTTTCCGTCATCAGTGCCTGTGGGGTGTCCTCTGTCAGGAGCTTGCAGTAGTCGACATTGCCTTTCCTCTTCATGTACAGTGAAGCCGTGGCGAATATGCTCTCCTCTCGGAGGCGAACATACTCTGGCCGTGGGACTTCTGGGTACTCATACAGTATCCTCACCCAGCAGGTAGCCAGAGCCGCTATATGTATATTGAACTC
The DNA here is from genome assembly GCF_019202785.1 of Penaeus chinensis. Taxonomy (NCBI): domain Eukaryota; kingdom Metazoa; phylum Arthropoda; class Malacostraca; order Decapoda; family Penaeidae; genus Penaeus; species Penaeus chinensis. Next base: position 16,688,102 of record NC_061835.1, read on the forward strand.
TATAATGTGAGGGTTCTTGAGAATGGCGAAGGTAACACACATGGCATAAAGACGTGTTTGCACAAGAGGTTCCATCACCTTTGCAACTTCTGGGCTAAAGACTGGGATGACAGCGTTGAAATGAGTATTATCATCATCCTCTTTCAGCTTGATGTCCTTATGACGTGCGCCGGGTTCTTTATTTGAGGCATAGGACTCAATGGCCACTTGACTCAGGGTGGTGTACGGGGATTTAAGTATCCTCGTGATATTGTAGGACCAGGGATTTAAACTAACCGAGTCTCTGGTTGGCGAAAACACTGGGATGCCACTCATGGTAAAATGCTTGAGGAACTCATACTTGTTCAGACTCAGCATCTGGAGGAAGTCTTCGTCTTGGAGGTCCGAGATGGTTGAACTCATGGTTATGCGGCAGCACTCCTCCGGCGTTACAGTCACGGCCATCAGCTCTGCCTTTTTCGTCTGAAACACATTCTTGAATTCTTGACAGTCCTTTCCATAATCAAGCTCAGTGTGGCCTTTCAGCTGCAGGGACTTGACTTCGTATTTGCCAGCAGTCACAGTGGTGCTGAGGATGTTTTGTGCTAATCTTAGGGCATCACTGTGTTTCTCAGTGGTCAGGATTTCCTTGATTTTGTTCATATTTGTTCTGAATTCCACCTCAATAGTCTTGGCATTTACTCGTGCAAGCCTTGCTGCTACAGAGTGTCCTTCAATTCCCATCTGCAGATTAGTATAAAAGAGACGCTCCATGAAGGGAAGCAGGTCCGAAGGAATCCGTTTCCTTACATTGTGGAACTGGACGGCCACGCTGTTCCACTGGCGCATTACCTTGCTCAAGATGTCGGTTGTTATCTTTGTGCGCTCCAGAGCCAGCTGACACACATACTTATTAAGAGAGACCTTGAGACTTCCATGCTTTTCAGGATCCTCTGGAAAGTAGACCCACTCTAAAATATGGAAATTTTGTGTGGATTTAGTGCCGGGCAGTT
>NC_061835.1:16701593-16709093 GCF_019202785.1 Penaeus chinensis
CTATAATGTTATTTAGAGATTAACAGGCAAGGCTTAGGATTCACTGCTTGCTACAAACACAATTTGAAGCAAAACATAACTAATCCGGAAATCCGCATGGCATGAAACTAGTGTTACTCCTTCAGCACCAAAATGACCCTGAGACAAAACGTACTAAACAAAGGGCTATTTTTAGTCGACTGAGAAATCGTGGATGCATTGTTTAAGCACTCAGTCGCCTATAAAAGTCACCTCTTTGGTAATAGAACTCTAACTATCTCTAATGAAATAAATATAAACTGAGAAATATGCAAGAAAAGTATAATTCCTGATGGAAAAAACGCCATTACACAGCAGAGCAACTACTGCGGTGACGGACCTGGGCGAACGCGGGCCCAGGCGCAGAGGGGAAGCATGAAGAGGACGTGAAGCAAGCGGGAGCAGGGCCGAGGGATACAGGGGCAGGGGCAGGGGCTTGGGTGATGGGTGTGAGGTAGCGACTGGGATCGAGGGACAGAAGTTCGGGGACAGCGGCTAGCACTAAATGGCGTGGCGGATGTAAGCGGAAAACTGAAGACATTTTAAAGTGAAACTCAAGAAAACATACACAGACAGGCTTGTTTTGAGGAGCAGCTGAAGCTAATTATGAAAATGAAAAATAATTTGCTAATGGTGAATATTTAGCTATCTATCTATCTATCTATAATCTAACACCAAAAATTGCTATGATTTTGCTCGATAGGTGGTTCTAGAAATGCCGGTACCTGAGAAGTACAAAACCTGCGTGTCTTCAAGGCCCTGCTACTTTTGCTGCATGGAAACAAAACTTGGACTTTGTCCTGTGCCTTGTAACCCTGGCTCGAATCCTTCAGTGTAGGACCTGTTACTTGCACGATCTGGGGCCCAACCGTCGCTACATGGACATTCGAGATCCCCGCCCACTAGTCTGCCACCAAGAAAGTCGTGGCGTGAGCAAATCGACCAAGTTTGTCGAGCAGCGGTAGGCATGGTTGTGGCCTGCCTGGCGGCTCGCCGAAAGGGAATCCTTGCGGTTGGAGATGGAAGGTGGGAGCGGCACAGCGTCCCTTCGCATTAGCCCCACTGACTGACTGACTGATTTCCTGAAGATCTCAGAAATATCATTTGATAACTTGAAAAAAAAAAAAAAAAAAATGCGTGATAAAAGACATGCCTTAAAGAATTTGAAAGGTGTGACACTCTACAGCGTGGCACTTGATGAATGTGTAGACATTCTGCCAGTTGCTTTGTGCAGAGATTTCCCAACACTGTTCTCAAGAATAATGAATACTGGTACAAAAAGGGATATTTTTTGGCTGCAAACTCACACACACAAGGCATTTCGAGGCTTTTCTTCAATGTGTCGAGAACGCGGTATCATGCCACTACACTATACTTTCAGAAGATTAAGTTTTGGAAAAGTTTTGGAAAGATCTATGGACTGTTTTAAAATGTTTCTAAAAGGCAAGAAAATGGGTGACCGGTTGCGAAACTAATATTCCTTACTGACATGACAAGGTGTCTCAATGAGGTCGACCATCGCTGGCAAGGGGCAGGGCAAACGGTCTAGGATCTAGAAGGTTTTTGTCACTGTCACCTTGAAACAGCCTCCTACTAGGATAGTGAGAATTAGACGCTTCGAGGTTGCATTCACTGACATATTCTCAGCTTACTAAAAGCAAACCGTCAACAACTCTGGGCCTTCTCCCTTGCAGGTGAAGGCTGGTGTTACACAACTTCTCTATTCTTATTGAAGAGCGACCACAGGTCCTGACCGAGGGATACTGCTCCACTATGCTTCCTCTGTGCGAGTTCCCTCTGCCGTCGAGTTCCAGTTTCTTATCAAAACACAAACAAGTCTGCTTTTTTATATCCATTTCTTTCTCTCCTCTCTCCACCCATTTCACCGTCATCTCCCTTTACCTTTGACTTTCTTAGTGCCTTTTCCCTTCCATCATCCATTCTTGTTCGCCAGGTTATTTCAACGTTTCTGCCGCATCGAAATAAAAACACAATGTAAAAGAAAAAAAAAAAAACAAAAAAGTAGAAATAAATAAAACCCCTAAAATGTTTGTCCTAGTTCACTTGTTCAACCGTAAAGCAAAAAAAAAAAAAAAAAATAAAACAAAAAAAACATAAAATCTATAAAAAAAAGTTCTTACTTGTTCAAATATAAATAAAACAAACGATAAAAAAAAAATCTAGCAAAATCTTTCTTGTTTTTCGTTAAATATTAATAACATAATAATTCCTGTTCACTTGTTTTGCCAGCATAAGAATAAAAATATAGTATACAAATTATAAAAATAAAATCACAAATACGTTCTTGAGTTCTGCCATAACACTTGCCTCCTTCCTCGCCTCATGATGATAGCAGAAGCAAAGAACGACATGCAAGGGGCGTCGCCCCCTTCTATTTCTCTACCACTTCTTTCACTTGAACCACCTCACTTTCCCTCCTCCTTCTATTACTCACCTCTTCATTTATTATTGTTATAGTTCTTGGGCACGCCACGTTCGGCCCCGTATTGTCCATCGCCCAAGGGGACGCTCAATCTGCAAATTCTACTTCGCGTGAGCTCGAAGCTCACTGGATTTCAGAACCTTTTATGGGGCCAAGCTGAAGATTTTACATATAACACGATTGCAGCGTTAATAGACAAAAAGTGGAATAAATATGGCAAGAATCGCATGAGACACGGTATACCTCTCTCTCTCCTTCACACACACACACACACACACACACACACACACATATATACATATACATATACATAAACATATACATACAAGTCTCTCCCTCCCTCTCTCTCTCTCTCTCTCTCTCTCTCTCTCTCTCTCTCTCTCTCTCTCTCTCTCTCTCTCTCTCTCTGTCTATCTCTCAAATTCCTCATCCATCCTCCTAAATTCAGCCCCCAAAGAGTCCCGGGCCAAACATTACATAAAAAACAGAAAATCGAGCAGAAACTCTCGAAGGCCGCGTCGCGGTGCAAGACAAACATTATTTCAGTCACGGAGTCGTGGCTTCCTTCTGGCATACAGGATTTAGGAAAAAACCGTTGCCTTTGTTAACTCCATTTCCGTAAGTTTCGAGGCAAGTTCGTAAAACGCGTGCGCCGCCCGGGAATCGAACCCGGGTCGCAAGAATGGGAATCTTGCATGATACCACTACACCAGCGGCGCTCCCTCTCTAGGGCCGCGCGCCTCGAACAGGGACAGGCGGACTGGCGATTCCGCGTTCAGACATCTGTAATCCCTCCTCTCTCCTCCCTCGTCGAAAGGGAACACCGGTGCACTGCATTCTATGGCAAAATCATAAAGGAGCTCTCGCTCTCTCTTTATATATATGTATATATATATATGTATATATATATATATATATATATATATATACATATGTATATATATGTATATATATATATTTTTTTTTTCTTTTCTAAACACGTTTCATACGCTGAGTTCTACGTGGCGCCCCTTTGGCTGACACCCGCGCCATCTGTGAGAGCTTCACTCTGTCGCAGCCCTACCGGACTCTGCCTGCCCCTGGTGACTCAAGGCTCGTCTTTGCCCATTTGAAAGTGCGCCAATAAGCTCTAGGAAATGTCCGTGTATGAAAAATGATGTTTTCTGCACTTTTTTTTTTTTTTTTTTTTTTTTTTTTTTTTTTTTTTTTTTTTTAATGACACGCATTTTACATAATACATACACATTAACGTACTAATATTCATATACACATAAAAACACATGCCTATCTAAACAGGCACATATATACACACGTACATACAGTCATCGTAAATATGTGTCATTGTATATCTTATCAGTGGCTTTACCGATGAGATAAGTTGAACGAAAACGTATTTGATTAGGAAACATGCTCTCTTTCTCTCTCTCTCTCTCTCTCTCTCTCTCTCTCTCTCTCTCTCTCTCTCTCTCTCTCTCTCCCTCTCTCTCTCTCTCATTCTCTCTCTGTCTCTCTCTCTCTCTCTCTCTCTCTTTCTCTCGCCTCCCCCACCTCTCTCTCTCTCTCTCTCTCTCTCTCTCTCTCTCTCTCTCTCTCTCTCTCTCTCTCTCTCTCTCTCTCTCTCCCTCACTCTCTCTCTCTCTCTCTCTCTCTTTCTCTCGCCTCCCCCACCTCTCTCTCTCTCTCTCTCTCTCTCTCTCTTTCTCTCGCCTCCCCCACCTCTCTCTCTCTCTCTCTCTCTCTCTCTCTCTCTCTCTCTCTCTCTCTCTCTTTCTCTCGCCTCCCCCACCTCTCTCTCTCTCTCTCTCCGCTCTCTCTTTCGCTCTCTCTCTCTCTCTCTCTCTCTCTCTCTCTCTCTCTCTCTCTCTCTCTCTCTCTCTCTCTCTCTCTCCCTCTCCCTCTCCCCCCTCTCTCTCTTTCTCTCTCTTTCTCTTTCTCTCTCTCCCTCTCTCTTTCTCTCACATCCCCCCACCCACCCCTCTCTCTCTCTCTCTTTCTCTCTCTCCCTCTCTCTCTCTCTCTCTCTCTCTCTCTCTCTCCCTCTCTCTCTCTCTCTCTTTCTTTCTCTCACCTCCCCCCACCTCTCTCTCTCTTTCTTTCTCTCCCCTCCCCCCCCTTCTCTCTCTCTCTCTCTCTCTCTCCTCTCCCTCTCTCTCTCTCTCTCTCTCTCTCTCTCTCTCTCTCTCTCGCCTCCCCCCCCCTCTCTCTCTCTCTCTCTTTCTTTATCTCGCCTCCCCCCCCTCTCTCTCTCTTTCTTTCTCTCGCCCCCCCCCCTCCTTCCCTCTCTCTCTCTCTCTTTCTTTCTTTCTCTCGCCTTCCTCCCCTCTTTCTTTCTTTCGCCTCTCTCTCTCTCTCTCCTTTTCTCTCTTTCTCTCTCTCTCTCTTTCCCTCCCTCTCTCCTTTTTTCTCTCTCTCTTCCTTCTCTATCTCTGTCTCTCCTCTCTCTATCTCTCTCTTTCTTTCTCTTCCTCTTTCTCTGCTCTCTCTCTCTCTCTCTCTTTCTCTCTCTCCTTCTCTCTCTCTCTCTCTCTCTCTCTCTCTCTCTCTCTCTCTCTCTCCTTCTCTCTCTCTCTCTCTCTCTCTCTGTCAGCAAGTTGGCAATATGATTACTCAAATACAGGTCAAGCACGAATCTTCATCTTCCAGAGGTAGACATGCACGACAACTGAACAAAGACCCTGAGATAAAACTGCTTAGGAGGCTCATACGATGTACAGTAAGTCAGCTACAACACTTGGGAAAAACCCTTACTTAGCTAGGGATCTTGTGTTTTTTAGTAAAAAGATTAATGAGATAATAACACGAAAACGGGAGGGAATATTTTATGCCTTGGCAGAATCAATTGACTCCATGACACCTATAAGTAATGTATGGAAGGAAATCAGCAAGATTAAAGGCAATACGTGCAGTATAACACCCCACCTACATCCAGAAAGGGTAGCCTCATCTCTCCTCAATAAATGGTGTGAGGATTCCTCTCTTGATATTCTTCCATTATCCATATATAGGTGCTCCCTTAAATTAAGCCATAAAAACGAATTCGACTATCAGTGCCACCTCTTAGATGAGGCTGATGCACCATTTACAAGGGAGGAACTCCTTGCAGCCATTAAGATTAGCAAATCCACTGCACCTGGGGATGGTGGAATCACTTACGACATCATCCGACTTCTTGCAAAAGTACAGGTTAAGGGAAGAAATCCTCTTCTTGATCTCTTCAACTTAACCAACATGGCAGGCATCTTGCCTACCACTTAGAAACAGGCAGCCATCATTCCCATTCCAATCCAGGACGGCCTGATGAATATAGACCAATTTCTCTGACGTCCTGCCTATCTAAAACCTGTGAAAGAATCCTCCTTACCCGTTTACTCCACCGGATCAAAGCCATGATCCATCCATCTGTCTTTGGCTTTCAAAAAAGAGCAAAAGTGTGGTATCAAGGCATCTATAGTGCTTATAGCGAATGGGAATTAGGCACTCCGCAAGCGGGAGTATTGTCCCCTACACTGTTTAATATACTTATGCACTCTCTTTGCAAGCTCAACGATGAGTTAGGAAACCTATGCAGCATCACATCCTATGCTGATGGCATTCTTATTCAGGTATTTGATAGGGGAAATTATGTTCTACAGAGGTTCAGCAAAAAGTGTGCTTCCCTTGGTTTCATAATCAACCCAATCAAAACTAAGCATATTTCCAGATCTCGTAAACTAACTATTGCAAGAACTGACACCTACAAATATCTTGGTGTTATGGTGACTGCTCCCCACCTCATGTCCCACAACTTACTATTTGCCAAGGATATTGTTGAAAACATCAAGGAACGTTGCCTTGAGCGTTTAAGACCTTTGCAATACATAAGTAAAAGATATGTAGGTGCCTCCCTGAGAGTTCTAAGGTTGATGTATATTTCCCTTGCTAGGTCCATGATAGACTATGCAAACCCAGTTCCTAGTATGCTTCCACTGAGTGCCCTCAAACCCCTTGAAGTTGTACGGAATAAGGCCATGATAATTATACTTGGATGCCCAGTGGCTGCTAAAGTTCCCGTCATGAGGAAAGAGCTAGACCTCCCCTTTATTTACAGTCGTGTCATCCAAGTTAACACCATACTTGGCCTCAGACTCCTGTAGCTTCTACCCAGACCACGAATCTCCAATATCCTATCAAATGAGATAAATTATAGGCATGCCCGGCCTCGATACTCCAATCTCATACAGTCCAACTTAGAATGAAAAACTTAAACTGCTCATACTATCATGTTCTTCAATGTATGGAACAACGAAGTTATTAATATTCCAGATACAGTACTTGCTGCTCCTTGGTACAGAACTCATGTACATGCTTATATTGATAAACTAATAGGGTCTAAATATATGGCTTCAAAAACGGAACTAAAAGCTCACTACTTGAAATATATAGATGGCATTCTACATCCCCCTCATGGTACACCCCCACTTGCAATCTACTGTGATGCCTCCACTGATCCTCGTGGAGCAACAGGGATTGGTGTGCTAATTCCTGATATAAATCTTGAAGAAAGTGTTTGCATTTCCAACTGGACAAGCATAACTGATGCCGAGTCAGTAGCTATATATCATGCCATTAAGAAAGGTAGTGAGCAGCAGCGACACCTGGCTGTCTTTACAAACAGCCAAGGCGCTCTCCTCAGGCTTACTGCATTTAATCCAGAAAACATGGTAACTAGGAATATCCTTCACCAAATTTCTAAACTATCAGAACGGGGTACTCAAGTGTTACTATACTGGATACCCTCTCATATAGGGATATCACTATGTGACAGGGATGATCAATTAGCCAGGTTAGCGCTTTCCCATGAAGATCCATAGTATGAATACCGCATTCTCTCAGTCAAATGAAAAAAAACGAGTTTTCAACTGTCTTAGAGATTATGAGGGTCAGATAGGGACCACTGAAAAGATGAAAAAAGACGGACATGGTACTATCTGGCATTACGAAAGTATTGCTGGGACATCAGATTTAGACAAACCCTATAAAATCTATCACGGACTGTCTAG
>NC_061835.1:16714093-16734093 GCF_019202785.1 Penaeus chinensis
AAGGAGCCATTGACAGTGGGAAACATTCACGGACTCCTAAAAGAGGAAGAAGCACTGCAATACAAGGACGGAAAAAAGAAAATGCAGAGAATTTTCCGCAGTCAGATGACAGGGCAGGAACCCACCCCTAGACGAAAACACAAGGAACAATAGTCTTACTTTCTATCACGTCAGATGCTAATTGGAAAACACCCGCCCACAAAAATGATGCTTCCGAAACGTTGTTCCACGGAGAGCATAATCCCCGGAAGTCTTCGACTGCATCATCGGAGACAAAATCTGGAAGCATGCGATCCACACATGGCGCTGCCGGACTTTCAAGGACGGGACGCAAAAGGCTGGAAAAACATTCCGAGCAGAAGAAATTTGGAAACGCTGCAAACAGTCTATGTAAAGCCATAGAAGCCATGGCCAGAAATATGGCGACGGGAAATTGAAAACATATTCAGAGAGAGAGAGAGAGAGGGGGGGGGGGTAAGGGAGGGAGGGAGAGGGAGAGAGAGGGGGGCGAGGAAGGAAGGGAGAAAGAGAGAGAGAGAGAAAGAGAAAGAGAGAGAGAGAGAGAGAGAGAGGGGGGGAAAAGAGAGAGAGAGAGAGAGGAGAGAGAGAGAGAGAGAGAGAGAGAGAGAGAGAGAGAGAGAGAGGGGGGGAGAGAGAGAGCGAGAGAGAGAGAGAGAGAGGGGGGGGGGGGGCAAGGGAGGGAGGGAGAGGGAGAGAGAGGGAGGCGAGGGAGGAAGGGAGAAAGAGGGAACTACTTTGAAAAGACACAGGTCCTTTCCTTCCTCACTGAGGTGAAACAACCTTTGGGTGGTTGCTTCAGAGGGATGAAAGGAACTGCCTGGCAAAAGTGCAAGACCTCCCTTCCCTCACTGAGGTGAAGCAGCCTTTGGGTGGCTGTCTCAGAGGGAAGGAGGAATCCTTTTTTTTTTAAAAGACACAGGTCCTTTCCTTCCTCACTGAGGTGAAACAACCTTTGGGTGGTTGTTTCAGGGGAACGAAAGGAAGTGCCTGACAAGAACGCAAAACCTCCCTTCCCTCACTGAGGTGAAACAGCCTTTGGGTGGCTGTTTCAGAGGGAAGGGGGAACTACTTTGAAAAGACACAGTTCCTTTCCTTCCTCACTGAGGTGAAACAACCTTTGGGTGGTTGCTTCAGAGGGATGAAAGGAACTGCCTGGTAAAAGTGCAAGACTCCTCTTCCCTCACTACGGTGAAGCAACCTTTGGGTGGCTGCTTCAGAGGGCTGAGCAAAAGTGCTTCAAACAATGATATCTTGTAGGTGGAAGGGCATCCCCTCTGGTCTGTCCCCAGGGGTTTACACCTACCCACGCGTTTGTCGTGCGTGGCAGCCTTGTGCGCTGTGGAGACGGGAGTCCTGAAGGTTGAGTGATGCCGTGAATGAGTACGCCCTGCGGCTAGCAACACGCCTCTTTGGTCCTCTATTCCAGCAAGACAGGCGGCCTGATCCCGGCCCGGTCACGGTCAATCGGCTGGTCTCCCCCGGGAGGCTAGGGTCAAGCAGTCATGCCGCCATTGGCACTCACAATGGTCCGTGAACGCCGTCACAATGGCTATTGGCTGCGTATTTCCTCTAATCACTCCTGTTGCAGTTAGACACTGGTTCTGACACTCAGCTTCCCCTTGTTGGACTCCGTGGTGAGTGGGGGCGTGAGAGGATGAAGCACTTACCAATTTATGGAAAAAAATAACAAACACCCCCCCACAGACTGATTAAAATGTTGACGAACCGCGCAAGGCCCAGACCACGGCAGTCACCATGAAGCCATATGTGCCTTCTGGTGGCAAAAGAAAGACCCATGCACAGGATGACACTGTCCCCCCTGCTGCTAAGGTGGACAAGACCGAAGCCAATGGGTCTGTCCACCGAATAGTCAAACATCTTGACTCACGAGCTGGCCTCTCCAGGCCAACAGCTAAGCCAGGGAAGGCCCCTGAGTTCTCAGACGGCCTCCCCGATTGAGAGGGGAGAGCAGGCTGAACCAGCCGCATCAGCTGCTGCCTCCACAAACAAGCCCGAAAGCCGAAAGGGCGGGCCGAAGCGTCCGAGGCCGGAGACCGACTCTGATGAAGAGTCGGGACCCCCTAAACGCTTCGCCCAGTTCAAAGTGCCAGCTAAACCCGAAGGCTTCGACAATACCTACCAATTGGTCAGGGCATTGGAGTTGCAACGGAAAATCCGATTAACGATTCGGGTCGCCCGAGATCAGGGCATGATCATAATGCCCAAAGTTCAAGCTACCCTGAATTTCCTCCGGGAAACGAAGGAGCTAGCAGATGGGAGGAAAGTGAGTCTTTCCCCACTAAGTCCCGAGGAAAAGAGAACCAAGATGGTGCTACTTGGCTTCTCAGTCTCGTACGATGTGGAGCTGATCGCTTCACACCCACAGGTCGTGCAGGCTTCCCGAATGTCGAAGGGGAAGACTCCAACCAGGCAAGTCCTGGTGACCATGGAAGGTGCCCCAACCACTACCCTTGATCTGGGTAACTGGGGCACCTTCAACCTTCGAACGTATGTGCCAGAACCACTTCCGTGTTTCAAGTGCCATTAATACAGTCCCCACTAGGCTAACTGTACAGCCAAGCTTAAATGTGGTGTCTGTAGCAAGGCACACAACACAGAGGTATGCCTCAAGGCAAAGAGGAAAAGAGGGATACAACAGCCATATTTCCCAACTGTGCCAAGAAGCATCATGCCTGGAGCCTGACTTACTCTGTCAGGAAAGAGGCGGCCCCCAGGCGACAAGAGGTTGCTCAAAAGCGAGGTGTGGTGTCTGTAGCAAGGCACACAACACAGAGGTATGTCTCAAGGCAAAGAGGAAAAGAGGGACACAACAGCCAAATTTCTCAACTGTGCCAAGAAGCATCATGCCTAGAGCCTGACTTACTCTGTCAGGAAGGAAGCCGCCCCCCAGCCGACACCGGATGTCTCCAACAAAAAGGAGTTTCCGACAATGCCAAAGAAAAAGAACCTAAAGAAAAAAGGTTCTAAGAGCACCACAAAAACCTCCCCAACAGATGATCATCTCCTCTTTGACGAGGACGATATGACTCTCCTGTTGACTGCTGTTGTCTCAGCAGTAGCAACAGCCCTGGGGAGGTCGAGTGAGGAGGCTGAGAAGGTAGTTTCGGTCGCCATGACGGCAATGACCCAGACTGTCGCAGCCCTGAGGGGAAGAAAGCTGGATAGAGCAAAGCCAGCCCCACCCTCACCCCAGGACGAGACTCCCCTCCCCACTCCAAACCAGGCCATGCCTTCACAGGCAGAGCCAAAACAGGCCGAATCTGTGCAGCCAGAACCAGAGCACGCTGACCTTGCCCAGGCAAGGCCAGCCAAGAAAAAGCCTGAGAGAAAAGCCAAACCAACCAAAGTCAGAGCTACCAAAGGCTCTTCACCCCCCAGTGGACCCAAAGATAGCCTGACAACAGGCGAGGAGCCCTCAACCAGCGAGGACCTCGCAATGGAGTTGTCAGACTCCGACGATGTCTCTGATGTAACTATCACTGAGTAACATCATGACACACCATCTAAGCATCCAACAGTGGAACATCAATAGCTTCTCTGCAAAGAACGCCTTTCTCCAAGCAGTAGTGCGATCAAGGAACATTGACATTGTCATGCTCCAGGAGACCTTAACAGTGGACATTGTTCACTTCTCAGGGTATCATGTCTTCACACTGCCACGAACACCTGGCAAGAGAGGCTTGATCACCCTTGTGAGAGCAACAATCCCCTGCTCCGCAATAGCCGATGCATCGCACTGTGGAGACGATGTTGAATCCCTTGCCGTCGAGGTTCACCTGGCCGGGGGGCCCCTCAAACTGTACGTGTACAGCCGGCCAGGCTGTAGAAGCTTAGACATCAGCCAGGTCTGTGCTTCTGCTGCACACGACCGAGTGATCATAGGGGGAGACTTCAATGCACACCACCCCATCCTGGCTCCCTGCCGGGCACTGGATGCGGCCGGCTATCACATAGCCGACGTGCTAGAGACATTCCCTGAGATCGCTCTCCTCAACACCCAAGAGCCAATGCATGTCAGAGGAGGGGTCCTAGACCTCACCCTGGCCACTGCGACTCTGGTGGGGAGGGTTGGCTGGCGTGTCGATGAGACCGTCACAAGTGACCATTACGGCACTATAACTACCCTCATGGATGCTGTTGCTGGCCCAGCCGAAATCCTAAGACCGAATCCAAGATGGAAAACAGACAAGGTCAACTGGCAGGCGTTTCAAAACGCCTTGGCCCTCTGTCTGAGATGCAATGATCCCCCACAAAGCGAAAATGTGGAAGTGCTCGAAGCTAGCCGGCTAAACGCCATTAATGAAGCATGAAGCAGCCTCACAGACCATACCCAAAACTCGGCCTGGGTCCAGGAGTCATATAGACGCCTGGTACTTCAACGACAAGATCAAGGAGGTCGACAACAGGGTGAAAATGTGCCGAAAACTATTCCGAAGGCAAAGAACCCCTGACAACTTATCCCTCCTATGGGAGGTTGTCACGGATGCCAAGGAAACTGCCAACAGAGTCAGGCAGGAAAAGTGGCTGGAATGGTGTGAGTCCCTCGACCACCAAACCACCCTTTCAGAGCTGTGGCAACGGGTCAAGCGAGCTACCAGCCGCTCAGCCCCGAGGTGCACCCATCACGACTCCCAAGCAGAGGCTAACAGACTGGCGCACGAGTTCTCTGCGAGAACGAGCAGCAACAGTCTGCCAGCCGAGCTGAGGGCAAGACAAGAACGTCTACAGCCAGACAGACACGCTCAGATCAGAGAAAGGGCAGCCGAACCCGATAACTCAGACGTTACCTTTTCTCTGAGGGAACTTAGGAAAGCCTATAAATCCAGCTCCAACACAGCCACGGGCTCTGATGGGATCTCGTACCCCATTATCTCCCACCTAGGACTAGCAGGTGAGCTTGCACTCTTGCAACTCATCAACAAGTCCTGGGAAACTTCCACTCTACCCCAGAGTTGGAAGAGGGCTACCATAGTTCCTGTCCCAAAACCAAAGGAGCCGGGGAAGTACCGCCCTATCTCTCTGCTCAGCTGCCTGGCCAAGACGGCTGAGAGGATGGTACTAAACCGGCTCCAATGGAAAATGGGTTCCCCACATGAACACTTCCACGGGTTCACAAGTGACTACTTCAGGAACAGGACTGCCAATGTCAAATTCCAGGGTCACCTATCGCAGCACATGCCGCTCGAAAATGGAACGCCACAGGGTGGGGTTCTCAGTCCAGCCCTATTTAACACTTTAATGTCCTGCATCCTCAATATAAACCTCCCAGTGGGGTGCAAGATCATCTCGTATGCAGACGATCTCGCTATCACCTCCACTAGACCACGCAGCCAGAATAAAGCCCAGCGTTGTCTGGACCTCGTGTCAGAGGAGTGTTGTAGGACAGGACTAAAGATCTCTGCAGCCAAATCCAAAGCCATGGCTCTGAGACAGAGAGTTCGAGGCACAAGACTGAAAATCCAGGGAGTGGAATTAGAATAGGTCCAGGACTACCTATACCTTGGGGTAAGTAGAGGCCGGACCCTCTCCTTCCAGAAGGAGGTCCAGTACCTGGTTGACCGAACCAAAGCAAGACTGTCTGTCATGAGAGCAATGACTGGGAGACGCATAGGGGCCAGACACAAAGTACTAAGATCATTCTATGTACATGCTGTCCGGCCCATTGTGGACTATGCCTCAGTCGCTCTAATTGCCGCAAAGAAAAAGCACACAGACAAATTAGAGACAGTCCAAAATGAAGCTGCCAGGATCATTCTGGGTGCCCCGAGGTGTACGAAGGACCTCAACCTCCTGATGGAGGCAAACCTTCTCCCGCTGGACTCACGAATCGATCTAATGGCAACACAATGCCTGTCAAAGGTCATCCAGGCTCCCAGGAACACAAGCCTAAGACAAAAATTAGTCAGACGCCTTAAACAAGACAACGAGCTCTTTGCAAACAACTGGCTGTCTCACACAGCCAGGGTGTTGATACGCTATCAGCTCAAAGAACAGCATCTTGCTAAGGGCATGGACTCCCCCCACCCCGACTTTGCCGAAGCCCCGCCGTGGGCACTGAGCCTGATAGAGTTCAACATAATGAGCCTGTCAATGAAAAAGAGCCTATACCCCATGCCTAGCCTAAAGGCAGAAGCCCACAGGGTCATTGCAGCCATCACTCCTCCGGGTAGTAGAACATACTACACGGATGGATCGGTCGATCCCTTGAGCCACACTGCAGGCGCCAGCTTTGCAGCAAGGGACGCCACGCGATCCATGAGGGTAACAGACAACGCCTCCTCGCTACAGGCAGAGGCAGTTGCAATCATGGGAGCCCTAGGCCACGCGTCCCTAAGGGAAGGACACGTGGTCATACAGACTCCAGGGCAGCCATTGACTGTCTTCAGCACAACTCACCCACAGACATCTACCTACTGACCACGATTCTCACAATGGCACAGAGAATTATTGCTCATCAACTGGGTCCCAAGCCACATCGGCATCAGAGGGAACGAGCTTGCTGACAGACTAGCCGTCGCTGGCAGGGGCATGACCCCAAATCCCATGACGATAAAACCGAGCCGAAAATTACTTATGGAGAAGTGTGCCTTGGTCGGTCGTACCTTCCTACGGCAGCTCCACAGAGAGGAAACGAGAACCTCCCCCTCGGCCAGCTGGTACTCAGACGCCACAGGCTATGGACCACTGGCACTCTCTGAAGTAAGCAACAGAGGTACCGAAGTCATTCTTCACAGAATGCGCCTAGGTTACCACTGTGCATGGCAGATTATCCCAACAATCGAACGCGATGAAAGGTGCTGCAAGCACTGCGGCGAGCCGAACGCCACACTAGTCCACTACTACTAGAAAATTGTGACCATTCACAATTCCTGAGACAGGGACCGCCCACAACAGCCGCCGTGCTGGTAAAGAGGCTATGCGAAATGCTTACACCATGGCGGCAGGAGCACCTGCTGACAATCCCGCCGCCACGGTAAGCACCGAGTGTCAGACAACTCAATGAGACAACCGTAAAAAGCTGACACAGGCCGGGACATATTTAGAAGGCCCGGGCGAAGCTAGAACTTCGCAAACCATAAAGAAGAAGAAGAGTGAGGTAAACACCGCCGACGGTCCAGAGCAATTTCGCAGTTGTGACAATGAATAAACAAGAAAGTACACGACTTATCAATTCTCTTCGTCTTTTTCGATAAGTAGTAGATATCTCTACGGAATATTCAAATAAAATCTTAGGTCACATATTTGGGTTCGGAATGGAAGAAGCAAATTTCATAGTTTGCCAACCAGTGACTGGTAATTCTACACAATATCTACACAATATTCTTTGCTTATCTGGATTTGTCTATTATTCATTCTGGAAAATACAGAGAGGAGACGGGTATATTCTTTTCGATACATTTTGAGAAAAACGGTTGGTGTAGTAACTGCAAGTTTATTCAAAGTACTTTGGACTGTTAGGGTCAGGAATAAGCTCAACATCACCCAACAACAAAATAATAATTCCACCTCAAAACAAGACCACAAGTTTGAGAAAGAACTCACTTATCAAAAAAAAAAAAAAAAAAAAAAAAAAAAAACAGACTCCTAGCACCCCCTGACCACTGAAGGCCTGCTTACATTAAGATAGGCAGAAAGTAAGA
The DNA here is from genome assembly GCF_019202785.1 of Penaeus chinensis. Taxonomy (NCBI): domain Eukaryota; kingdom Metazoa; phylum Arthropoda; class Malacostraca; order Decapoda; family Penaeidae; genus Penaeus; species Penaeus chinensis. Next base: position 16,721,776 of record NC_061835.1, read on the forward strand.
GAGAAAATATGATAAAGAAAGGAAGACTAGAAATGCGTGGGTGTGCCTCCCCACTGTAAGGAGGTGGCAGAATTCAGAAGCATTGGGCACACAACTACGGCTGCAATTCGTTGGTAGCGAAACTACTCTTCTGCCTTTGCTGTAACAGCACGGATACCTAGAGCCCTCATGATTGAAGCCCGCTGATTGAAGACAGACATTAACCGGTGATGATCAAGTAAGAAAACATAAGGGGGTATTTCTTCACACCCTGGGTGATCAGAGCCCCAACCTAGTTACTCGTCCGCTCATAGAGCGCTGGCAGGCAAGATGTACCGCTCAGCACGGTTTAAAGGAGAGGATACGATAGAATGAGAGAAAGGAAGGAGAAAAGACGCACCGCACTTATACTTTAGTTTACGATGGCAAAATGTTATTTCGATGGAAGGAGAATGTTTGGATAAGGAATCGACATTCTGTTTATCTTTATTAAGAGGCTCGCAGTTAGAATGAGAGATCGTATTTTAACCAACCAGACAAGGTGATTTCTTAGGTTCAGGAGCGATCAAAGTCCTCTTACTCTCTATCTAAGGCGTCTCTTTATATATATATATATATATATATATATATATATATATATATATATATGTGTGTGTGTGTGTGTGTGTGTGTGTGTGTGTGTGTGTGTGTGTGTGTGTGTGTGTGTGTGTGTGTGTGTGTGTGTGTGTGTGTGTGTGTGTGTGTGTGTGTGTGTGTGTGTGTGTGCATGTCCAGACACGCACACACACACATACAGACAGACATTCATATATCCCAATATATTCATATAATGCAGGCACATCCTGCTTCAAAAAACAAGCAGCATAGATCTGGCCGCCCCAGATCACGCGCCTGGACTGCGTGCAAAGGGTAGACGTTGTCGCCGCCGGGGGTCAGGCGTCAATGAGGCATGTTGGCTGCACGTCCAGACCCGAACCCCAAAGCTGAAGGAACCTCTGCTAGTTGGAACACTTTGCGAATCGGAATGAGCTGACCTTGGTTCTGCAGACCTTTCCTTTTTACGAGACTATCACACGCCAAGAAAACCCAGGTGACCCAGAGCGGTCGTGCGCCGCGAGCCACGTGCGTTTGTTTACTTCGGGTCGTGGGGGGGGGGGGGGGGGGGGGGAATCCCCTCTTCGGGAGGCGACGGCAGAGAAGGCGTCTCGAGTGCGGGAAACAAGATATACGATGGGCATTAAAGGTAAGGAACTAGAAATTTCACGTGCAGCGGACACAAGAATAATTGATGGACGCTGCGTTTCATCCAGACCAAGGAGCCTGGAACTGTAACTGTAAGTGACATGGTTTGTGATTCCCAAATCAAGGCTTTCCCTTAAACCGCCACAGAGTGAACAAATAAATCTGGAACTCGAGTATAGTGAAGTATAAGAACATTGAATGGACGCACATTTCAGCCCAGAACTAGGAGAAAACCCTGGAATCCCAAAAGAAATGGACTATGACTCAGTAGACCCAGAGAAGGTGACAAGGAAACCCCGATCCCAAATTGGCCGGATCGCGAAGGCGGCAGAGACTTGGGAGAATTTCAACCACCCTCGACGGACCACACGGCAGGGAGACAAAAGAACAATGTAGTACTAATTAATCTAGGAGGAGAATCGAAACTCCAAACTTTAAAAACCCAATGAAGTTAACTGATGCAGTAAACAAATTAACATTCCAAAAGTACATAGTAGAGGACACAAAGAGTACTTGGAAGGGAAAGGGAGTAAGATTTGAAGTCAGAATAACATTTAAAGGGACTTTTCCATTTCCAGAAAGAGTTGCCATTGGACATCCATCGTATAAAGTACAACAGTATACCTTCCCAATACCAGAATGTTACAGATGTCTTAGCTATGGTCATAGAATCATAACATGCAAGAACAAAACTAGATTTAGCAAGTGTAGTCAGTTTAACCATGATTACAAACATTATACAAATCCCTACTGCTTTTACTGTCCCTGAGAACCATCCACCAAACACAAATGCATGTAAAATACACCAAATGGCACAACAAAGAAACACCCAGAACGTAATGGCCAATAACATAGGCATTAAGAAACCCTCCCCAAACAAAACAGCAACTCTAACATAAACCACACACAAACCCCATCACTAAACCACAACATAAAAATACCCACAAACAATGAAAATACAAAGACACCCTCACACACTCAACAAACAGAAACCAACACAACTCCGGCTTATCCCAAGCCACAAGCCAACCCCACAGCCTATCAGCAGGGCAGAAAACCCAACAAAAGGCAAGATGCCAAAATCAAATAATCAGTTACAATTATTCATCACACCAAAAAAGGAAGAACCTGCCCAGAATGTCATCAGAAAAGACAACCGCAAACAAATAAATGATGAAGATTCCCCAAACTTCCTACTCCATTAAAAAACAGAGAAATACAGAAAGAAATACAAAATGAAAAAAAGAAGACATCTCACGGACAGAAATGATAAAGAATAAAGTAACAATAACAAATATTATATTCAGAATTAAACAACTATAGAAGTAATAGCAATAAAAGAATTTATTTAAATTTTTAAAAAAAGCATGAAAGTACTCTATGAATAAGATTATTTAATGGAATGCAAGATAAATTCTTAATAAAAGTATAGATCTAAACCACCTGTTAAACAAAGAAAAAACAGATGCACTCACTTTAGGCGAAACCTGGCTGAAGAATAATGACAATTTTAATTTTAGAAATTATTAGATTATAAGATTTGACAGACCAGAACAAATAGGAGAAGGTCTGGCTATTTGTATAAAATATAATATACAGTATAAACAAATAAATTTAAGACATTAAAAGACAAAATTTAAGCCATGGGAATAAAGACTAGTTATAAAGAATAATTGGATGAACATTTTACTGGCTTCTAAGCCATGCAATAACTTAAGCCAGAATGACAATGAATTTTATACACTTTATTTAAAGTAAGAGCAGAAAACCATATAATGTTATGAACTCCCAGCCAAATCAGCAGAATAAACCTAGAAATGCAAAGGTATCAGCACTAGACCTAATTCTATCTTCCTGGACTCCAAGCCACTCAGAAACTGATGCAGGACCAAAGACAGGAAGTGAACACTTACCAGAAATATAAAAAAGAAATAGATACATATACTAAAAATATAAATAGATTAGATGAATTGAAAAAAAAAAAAAAAAAAAAAAAAAAAAAAAAAAAAAAAAAAAAAAAAAAAAAAAAAAAAAAAAAAGGAAAAGAAAATTCTAATTTGAAGAATACAATAAAAAATTAAAATCCTGTAAACCATGGTGGAATGAAAAATGCAAAGAAATTAAAAAAAAATAAAGCTTACGATAAATAGAAAAAAAGGCCCATGATAATCTAGAAAAATATAGAAAACTATTAGCAGAAGCTAGAACAAGGATAGAGAAACTAAAAAGAGAATCGTGGGGGAAAAATCAGCAGTTCAATAGATTTCAACACCCAAGCAAAAAATTTGGAATTTTATTAAAAAGCTAACAGGAAAGAAAAATTAATTTCCCTGCAACTGACAATGACCAACCAGTCATTGAAACAGAAAAAAAAACTAGAAATACATAAAAGAGAATACTAAAAAATAATAAACAAAAATAAATAATTAAGGTTAGCAGATGGATGTTGAATTGATGTTAACGAAAGGGGAGAACGGCTAAACAACCCCAGTAATTTAGAAATAAATTATAAGATCACAAAATGAGAATTAATTTTAGCTATAACAAATGCAAAAAATAGTAAAGGATCTGATGAAATTCCATACAAATTTACAAAAATTCTTTCCCTAAAATCTTAGAAATAATAAAACAAATTTTTCTTGGATCAGAGGAGAATAGCCCCAAGATTCTAAAAAAAGCAGATACAAATCCCATTAAAAAAACAGGAAAAAAATCCAACAGAATCAGATTGATTGGCCAAATATATTGTCTTGTGAAATTATTTGAAAAACAGTAAATAAGAGATAAAATTGGTGGCTAAAAACAAATAATGAACTAAACAAGACATCACATGATTTAGACCAAATTGTACGACAGTGGATGCATTAAAATGATAGAAAGTAATTAATGTAATTAAAGAAAAACTTATGCTCAAGTGGCTTGCATAGACCTAGAAAAAGCATTCAACACAGTAAATCATGATGCACTAATAATAAAAATGGCTCACCTTGGAATAAAAGGAAACTCACTGAAATGGGTACTAATTCTTTTAAAGAGAGAATGTTTCAAATAAAACTTGGAAACCAAAATTCTGTTAAAGGAACCACATCGAGTGGTGTTCCACAAGGATCACCATTGAGTCCAACACCTTTCAACACCATGATAATAATAATACTGCAGATGATATAACAATAATAACAACATGCAAACACCTAAACAAAGTAATAAGTAATATAGCAAGAGGTTAAAAAAAAAAGAATGGACAGACACCTGGGAGCTAAAGATCAGTTTAACCAAAAGTAAGCTGTTATATTTCACAAAGAAAAGGAGAGTGCAGTTACCAAAGATCAAAATAGAAAACGTAGACCTAGAATTCACAGATAGGCAAGGTATCCTGGGATTAAGATTCGATTCACCAAAACTAAAATGAAAAAAACACATAGATCTCATCGTTTATTTTATCAGAGAATTCCTAATAAAATTTTATAATATCTGTGAAAAAACTAAAATAGAATATGGTCTGGCAATATTTGGAACAGCAAAAACAGCAATATCACTCCAAGCTCAAACTGACAAACCTTTAATACCTGAAAGAACAAATTAATTAGCTTGTATGCAGCTAGTAAAATCATTGGAAAAAATAAAAAACATTCCAGTTAAAGAACTAATAATAAAAAAACGTCAGAGAATACAGTTACAGCAGAGATAAAAGTTCCTAGATGCATAAAGCTCTTGAAGCTTGAAAAAAAGTGAATTTATATATAATAAATATGTGTACACACATAAATATCTGTGTGTGTGTGTGTGTGTGTTTATACATATATATTTATAGATAGATAGATAGATAGATAGATAGACAGACAGATTGAAAGATGGATAGATAATTGGTATTGTATATATGAATATATACATACATATGTATATATCTATATATATATATAAATATATATATATATATATATATATATATATATATATATATATATATATATATATGTATGTATGTATATCCACATGTGTATGTGTGTGTGTATATATGTATGTGTTTATATATATATATATATATATATATATATATATATATATATATATATATGTGTATATATATATATGTATATATATATATATATATATATATATATATATATATATATATACATATATATATACATATATACACACACATACACATGTGCATATACATATATATATATATATATATAAATATATATATATATATATATATATATATATATATATATATATACATATACACATACATATATACACACACATACACATGTGCATATACATATATATATATATATATATATATATATATATATATATATATATATGTATGTGTATGTATGTATATATACATGTATACAATACCAATTATCTATCCGTCTATCTATCTGTCTATCTATCTATCTATATATGTATATATATACATACCTATATATATATATATATATATATATATATATATATGTGTGTGTATAAACACACACACACACACACACACACACACACACACACACACACACACACACACACACACACACACACACACATATCCAGATCCACCATGGTATGATCTTTCCCATAACTTGATAACAAATTTCGTGGGCAACTTCACAAAAGACCTACCTCATGAAATAACTAAAATGCAATTTCAAATGTTAAGAAACAAAATATGAAAACCATCAAAAGATATTCTCAGATGCATAAAAATAAACCCAATCAACACCAGCAGCAATCTATATCGAACAAAACAAACTCACAACAGTTTACATTTACAGTTAACAACATAGAAGCAGAATTATATGCAATAGAACAAGGGTTGAACTATATGAAAGTTAACAAACTAACAAATACGATAATCTTTACAGATTCACTCTAGGCAGTCTTAATACTATAAAATCACAAACCCAAAAATTTGAAACCAATTACATATGAAACACAAAAATAAATTTAACCTTAACAAAACCAAGCCAAAATATCACAATACAATGGATCCCAGGGCATAGAAGCATAACTGGAAATTAAATTGTAGATCTTGCGCTAAGAAATCTCATGAATTTGAACATTCCATAAGCATTACCCAAGACACTAACAACATAATGAAAGACACAAAAGAAAAAAGAAAACACTGGGAAGAACAGTTACAAAAAAACTATATCACAAAAACCTATTACCTCAAAGATATGACCCCACAGCCATGGGCTAGATCAGAAAAGAGAAGATTAGACGTATGCCTTACAAGAATACTGAAAACATACAAGACTGAAAAACCCTACACAGACTGAATTTAGAAACAGACCCGAACTGCAGATGGTGCCAACATCCAGAAGAAACGATTAAACACCTGACTTTATAATGCCTAAGATTCCACTCTGAAAGAAGTCTAAGACCCTATAAAAAAAGAAAGAAGGAGGAGGAGGAAGGCTAAGAGGAAGGTGTGACCGCCACCTGCCGGACTGCAACCGAGGGCCCAGTGGTAAACAGGCAAGCATAATTGAAAGTAATACCATTAAATTAGCTTGTGGCATGAAAACACCCAATATCAACAACATAAAGTTAACAGAATCAATCAGTAAATCAGAATTTCAAAGTTATCCCTTCAAGGTAGAAGAAAAGCTGTTAGATTTGAGGTTAAAGACATTAACAATGAAAGATCTTTAAACAGAATTAAGAAGCTGGGAAACAAGAAAATGTACTACAAGCAATCAACCATTATTTACTAATGGTTGATTGCTTGTAGTACATTGGATGTTCATATCAAATAACATTAAAACAGCTAAGCCCTATTGGAATCAAGGATATGAAATAAAATATATAACAGAAAAAGTAGCAATAAGGCGTGCTGCCTACTCTCGTAAACAATTTATTTTCCCAATAGCAAAATGTTATAGATGCCCAAGATATGGCCATGGGATTATGATTTGAGAGACAGAAAGAGTCTAAGTCCAGATACTCCAGTCACTTCCAGTTTCCTGATGCCTACCCCTCCTCACTTTAACTATCGCACTAGATAATCTAAACATTCCATCCATCCTCTCCTACCACATCCTGCCCTACACCCACTGTTTCCTCTGCTCTTCAGACATCTATTCCCTCTACTCCTCACAAGAACCTTTATTTATCTTACCTCCCCACCAAACTCCTCTCCAGAAACTCTTGAAGATGTCCAAAACTCCCTAAACGTGACCCAAGAGAAAACTCCTCTCCTTTGTTCACACTCCAATCCCTCCATTCCTATTAGCTCTACATTCAAAGTGCTTGCCGATATCCTTCCTCCTCCTCCTCAAGTTCCCCCGACCCTTCTTCCTCCCACTCTCCCCCGAAACACTCCCTCCTCTCCTCCATGTGCACCACCATTCCCTCTTCCTTCCCCTGTCCTTAATTCCCACCTAGATGCTCACGTGACCCTCTGATGTCTCAACAATGTCACCATATCCCTCCCCCCCTGATGTTCTTCCTGATACTTCTCCAGCTTCCCCTGTTCCCTTATCTCATTCTCTGGATTCTTCTTCTATTTTTCCAACTGCCTATTTCTACCCATATTACCCACTGATTGTTTCATAATGGCTCTATTGCAGTTTTACTCATGCCATGTTTCTCTTCCTTCCTCAGACACACATTTGATCTACTCGCCCTATACCCTTAGCCTCTTCCCCTTTTACAAATTCCACAGTACTCCATTTGCTCTTTACCCTTTTCACTACCTTACTGCACTACAACCTTTGACAACTAACATATTTTAACATAATGCTGTGTGACCTTTGATGTCTAGCATAATTATTGTTTTAACCATTAGCCATTCTAGGAATCCACAAACACACAAAAGCTTCCAACCAAGCAGAACATTTTTAACAAAGAAATAAATAAAATAACTAGATATAATATGAATAATAAGTAAATGATATTTATAAATAGTACCAAAAATTAGAGAAAATTAGCAAACAAAACAGGCAAGAGTATATTTAGATATATTAGTCAAAATAACATAATCTTACGAACACCACCATGGCAAAGGAGAGGAATGACCTCAAAAGTGCAAAAGAAACCTGGTTGTAGCACCACCCTTTCTAAGTGATTTTGAAGTAGAAATGACCCCAGACCTGGGAAGTGACTGCCTCCAGTAATCATAAAAGGTTGTAGCCTTACGAAAGTCACCCAGTCTAAAGAGAATAAATAGGTATATACAGAAGAATGGAAAAATAAAAATCAGGAAGAACTGAGAGCTGCAGGAAACAAATTTTTTAAGCAATATAATGTCTATGGAAAAATACAGGATTAAGATGGTTCTAAATAGAAAATGATAATGAACAATGAATCAACAAAAGATGCAATGATCTAATAAAACCAAGAAAGAAAGCATTTAACAAATGGAAGAAAAAATTTAGTGTGGAAAACTAAACAATGTTGTTGCAAACAACAAATATTAGAAAGTGGGAATAGCAAACCTTCGGAAAAGTTTAAATCCTAAAATGCCCTAAAAAGAAATGGAAATTATAATAAAAAAAAAAAGTCCTCTAATAGAGAAACTAAAATTATTCAAAAATGAATTCCAAAAGACAGAAAATAAATATCACCCACAAATACTGATAGACGAAGAGAGAGACAATAGCAAAATGAAAGGAATAGACACTGATTTAATATCGTCAATAAGAAATACAAGAAGGAATACAACTTAGTCCAGATGAAATACTCTGAATTTTTTTAATTTGCTCCAGAGAAAATAGTAAAAAATATTGAAATATGACTAATACTGGACTGAAAGAGAATATGTTGAAAATGTAAAGATCAGAGAATTAAAAAGAATAGGTACAATGGGGAGCAAATAGAGACAAGCTTTTGTTTTAGAATATATATCAACCCACAAATAGAATGTGGATTATCTTTGTATGGACCAGCTAAAATACTGATTAGAAGAAATAGAAATAGTTAAAAATTTTACTTTGAGAATAACAAGAGGATGTTTTAGATCTATCTACCCAAATAATATTGCTTCAAGCTTCTTAGAAAAAAAAGTAATTAGAAAAAGAAAAACTATTCACAAGTAGCAAGAATACTATTAAACTAGAAAACACACCAATAACACAAATTGTGATAATAAAACAGAGAACACTGTAAGAAAAAATAACACAAATTCACAGAGTAAATTAGATTTATAAAATATATATATATATATATATATATATATATATATATATATATATATATTATCAGATTTAACTTAAACTAAAAGTAGTAGAAGCGTGTGATCAACCAAACCCAACATAGATAATATAACCCTGAAGTTGCCCCAGTGCCACCGTGGCGCATTATATTGTTGGAACTCTTAAAAAAAAATCTTTATATAAAGATGGTAAAGTCAGTTGCAAATGCCAGTAAATAGACCATATAGAGAACACCATTTTTTTTTCTTTACAAATGGTCAAGAAAAATTAAGGAACCCAATTTGGTTTCAGCAGCAATATGTATTCCAAAGCAAAAGCTGAAAATTACCAAAGAACTACGTATTATAGAAGCAGAGTTATTTGCATTAAAGCAAGGACTACAATACATGTAAATCAACAGATGAACAGACGCCCACTCAGCCTTGCAATTGATAGTGATTCACAGACCCAAAAAATTAAAAGCAGTAAAGGTAATGAGGTTCCAAATCAAGCGGCAAAAACAAACATGAAATAATAAATCCCGCAGCCATAATCAAAGACATATATAACCCAATAAAAGAAAGAAAATATATAAGCAGGAAATGCTTGGAAGAACAGTTGATAGGAATTTTAAACACAAGGTATTAGTACATTGAAGACAACAGAGTGCTTCCATGGTCAAGATCTAAAAGCAGAAAAGTAGATGTATGTTTAACATGAATAAGAACAAGACACATGAGTCTAAAACAATGTTTATGTAAATTAAAAATTGAGAGTCCCAACATGCAGTTGGTGCCACAATGAACAAGAAACAGAACACTTAATACTCAAGTATTCAAGATTCAACTCTCAGAGAATGAAATTATTTGATGCATGAAAGAGATTAAAGTTTAATAAAACTCAAACACATCTCTTTCTAGTAACAGGTTTTCACCTATTATCATTAAGTTACATGATAGTGATCTTAATGGTAAGTCTTCCAGAAGCCTGCTTAATATTTTAGTTTTTGTTGTGTTTTGGTCCCCATTTTTATAAAGTTTCTTTTAGAAAACCATCAGTGTGCTTTAGTAAATGTTCTCTTATTTATAATTTTAGTATTTTCATTATTACAGGTTTTCAACTGTGTCAAAAACTTTTCAACTCTATAGAGGCTATTCAAGCATATTCCTTTTCTTTCTTTATGTTTATATATAGATTATTTGCAATATATTTTATATTGTTACTTGGTGTAAGTTCAAGCAAGAGCCCCATGAGTGGGTCATGCGAGGGCATCCTGGGTGACCCATCTTCTTTCAGCTACTAACACCTGAACTTGAGGAGGGATGGAGCTTGGTTCAACCCTCATCTTTCTACTTGTTGGTGGTTCATGTGGTATCAAGTTGAACTAGTGATCAGATTTTCCTTTTAAGTACATGTTTGAGGACTTATCCCAGAATGATGGCATGTTCTTTGTCGGGGGAATGCCTTACTTTGATGCCAAGGTTTCAAGGGTCATTTTTATTTCATAAATAAGGAAGTATCTTTCTGAATAGAAAAGCTTTAGTTTGTTTAGTCTTTCCCTATAAGTAAGACTTGTCTGACCTTCAGGTAAAAATTTGTTTAATCTGTCCCATTGATATTATATCTTTTGTAAGACGGATTCCATACTTTCCTTAGATATTCCAATCTTGAATTTAGTAGTGTCCATCTTCTGGCGCTCTTGTTGGAAAAGTCCTCCTCATCCATTCACTCCTAACTCTTCCTTTGCTGACCGTCTGCTCAGTGAGGTGACTGAAGCTTGTATCATTACACACAAAAAGGCCTAAGTCTTTTACAACTTTTTTTTTATATCTTTTCTATCAACAAAATACGATGTTTTTCCTGCCAATTCAGGGAAAGATGAAATCAGGTAAGGTCACAAGATCTACTAATTGACTCCTTTGTGGCTAAGCACTAAGAGAACCACCTATGTGCAGAGACATTTCACAAAAAATATGAAAAATTAGTTCACCATTTTCCTGGCAGCATGTTAATGGTGTACGTACCTATGTATGAACAGCAAAAGATATTACTCTGGAGTAATGAATACCTTTATCAGTATCTCCAATCACAGTTAGTTACAACAGGGGTCCAAGAACTGATCCTTATGGCATTCCACCTCTGACATTTGATTCATTAATCATTATTTCTGGTTTACGATTTATAAGAAAATTATGTATCCATACTCCTACTATTCCTGTATTATTTTAATTTTTTTTCTCTCTTTTTTTAAGTCTTATATGAGATGGTAATCTCACTCTTCTGTAGGTTTTGGCCTGACCTTTGTTTCTATCTATAGAGACATGAATGATATTTCCCTCCTTCAGTAGCCTCGAGATAACATCCATGTCCAAGGATTTCTTCAGTAGATTTACCCGTGGCTTTAACATAGTTTTTTTCAGTAAAAAAAAAAAAAAAAAAGGAATTTCATCAGGCCATCAGTACATTGTCTTTTATTGTTTCAGTGATGTCTCTTTCATTGAAAGTTATTTGGTTAAGACTGTGTTCATGGTCAGTGGCCGTGATGTTATTCAGGGTCTGTCATGTTATAATATTGGTATTTTCTCATAATTATGGTAGTTTGTTTAAGTTAAAAGTCCTCTTCAAATACTTTCTGTACCAAATTGACTTTTTCTGTGCTTCCCAGTAGGTAAAGGGGAGATGAAGTCACCTTGAACCTTTGAAGTTTTGATATGATTTCTATTAATGCTTTAAGATTTGCTGAATAGAGCTTTTGTTTAGTCAGGTGGTCAGTTATTATAGCATTAGTTTTTGTGTGTCCCAGGTCTGCACCCCTAGTGCTTCCATCGTTATAAAAAATTTCTCTTATAGTATATATTTCTGCTGCTAGATCTTTTCTCATGTAAGAAGCTACTCCTCCTCTTCCTAATACTCCTGTCTTTCTGTATTATCTTTAATGTGTTTTGGTGAG
>NC_061835.1:16751593-16754093 GCF_019202785.1 Penaeus chinensis
TCTCGCAAGAAGACTGTAATAAAAGGAGAAATTATATAAACGCGATCATATAAATAACAGATGAGATATGTGAAAGAGAAAAGAGCAAGAGAGAGGAAAGAGAAGCTGTCAGAGAGAGAAAATGCCCTGTGCTTTTGCCTCCCGAGGAGGACAAGGGAATTATCCGAAAAATTCCGAAAGAATGAGACATGTTCGGATGAGTGAGGAGACCGACACGCCCAGACGTCGCTGCAGCGAATTCCCAGTTAAGGGAATTTAGAAGCAAAAAACAAAGACAAATCAAAACAAGACATATATTAAAAAAGTGTTACTTTTACTCTGGATAGATAAGAAAACTTTGCTCGAGACAGAAGGAAAGGAAGTGGGGTAACGGAAGATAAATAAGTAGATAGAAAAAGTGAGGAAGTTCGTTACAGCAAATGCGATAATCAGAAGTGAATGTCAAACGGAGGCAGGCAAAGGAAGCCAGAGGGACATCTCGTACCAGTGAAGTGTAAGACGAAGATAATTCCGTCCCAGACTTTCTTGAGTAAGTCTCGGAAAGTCTTCTTAACAGTGGAAACTAAATAATAATAGAAAAGGAAATAGGAAACAGACTAACAAACAAAACAAAAAAAACCAACAACAAATAACAACAGCGACGTCAAAACAGCGAGGAAACCGAAGAACAGAGCCAAGGCTGGCTTTCGGAACCCGTCATCGGTGCACAGACGCTGCTGACATAACACGTCCTTGTCACACTAGAAGACTCGAGAAAAGTTGTGAGTCAAGTGCGAGTCCTTCGGGAGGAGTGTAAGTCATACTCGAACCACCCTGTGCGCAGAAAAAAACAGACAGACACACGAGGGAAACCGTTAAGCAAATAATACACGGGGGAGGAACAGAATTATTCTCCCTCAAAAGCTTCGAAGGAATTTTCAACCCAAGTGAGAGTGTGAATCTTATCGCGAAAGTGCTTGCGCGAACAACAACAATATAAACAAGACATTCCTTCCTGGCAAAAACAAATACAAAAAAAAAACAGCCATGAGGTCCTTAAGCGCGGGCGTAGGTGTCCTGGACGCCCACAAAGGCTACCTGGAGCTGACCGAAGAGGCGCTGGAGCAACTCATAAGGAGGGAGCCCATCGCCGAGCACTACGAGGTGGAGCACACGCCGTTCGCGAGGTAGGTGCTCGGGGGAAGGAGGAGGAGGAGGAGGGAAGGGAGGGAGGAGGAGGGATTGAATGGAGGGAAGGTGGGTAGGGAGGAGGAAAGAGGGGTTGGAGGGAGGGGGGGAAGGGTTGGAAGAGAGGGAAGGAAGGAAGGAAGGATGGAAGGGAATGTGGGGGAGGGAAAGGGAGAGATTGAAGAAAGGGAGTAGGAGACTGAGGGAAGGAGTGGAGGAGGTGCGGAGGAGGAATTTATGAATGAGAGTCAGAGGAAAAGGAGTGTGAAAGAGTAGGAGGAGGCGGGGAGTGGAAGGGGGAGGGAGGGAGGGAGGGAGAGAATGCGGAGGCGGAAGAGAGAGAGTGTGGAGCAAGGGTTGCGAGGGATACTTGGAAAGGGGTAATGTGGAGGAAGAAAGGAAGGAGGAGGGAGAAGGAGAGGAATGGGGAGGAGGAGAGCAGGGACGGAGGAAGAATAATTCATGAACGAGAAGGGGATGTGGTTGAGGAACTGAGGATGTGCTGGAGAGGGAGAGAGAGGGAGGGAGAGGGAGAGAGAGGGAGGGAGGGAGGGAGGGAGGGAGGGAGGGAGGGAGGGAGGGAGGGAGGGAGGGAGAGAGAGAGAGAGAGAGAGAGAGAGAGAAGAGGAGATATTTATCCATACAAACACACTTAAAGACAGATAGCAGAGAACAATCTTGCTGTTGCTCTTATTTTAGGAATAGTAATAATGACAAAGAAAGAACCTTCAGCAACAGCGATAAACGAGATAAGGTATAAGCAATACGTGATGATAATGATAGTAATAACAATAATGAGGATTGAGATCATGATAATTGTGACAATAGTGAGGGTAAAGATAACATTGATCATAGCAATGCTGTTAAAGGGCCCCAGTGTGAAGATGATAACAATGCTAGCAACAACGGTAATGAATACATGAAGCAACAGAGAGAAGAACACAAACTGGGACGAAGACAATAATAGCGATAAGGATCCTAAATGCGAATGCAAATCCAGCCTCGGTTATTAGGGATAACAACATGATGATGATCATAGTAGTAATGATGATTATAATAATGATGATAATAATAGTGATAATAATAATAATGATAATAATAATGATAATAATAATGATGATAACGATAATAATGATAATGATAATTATACTACTACTACTAATAATAATGATAATAATAATAATGATAATGATAATTATTATTATAACCGATGACAAATATTATAACAATAATGATAATACGCATAGTGATAAACAAATGACAAGATGAATGAAACGAAGAATGAAAGAGAACAAGGAATAGTAATGACACAACCAAGAAAGATGATAATAAC
>NC_061835.1:16764455-16779455 GCF_019202785.1 Penaeus chinensis
TGATACAATAATGATAATGGCGATGAAGATGAAGCACACGAACCTGCATACCACAGCTAACCCCCCCCCCCCTCCCCCCGCAGAGGCAAGTTCGCCGCCGTGCGCCGCGCCCGCTGCCTGGCGTCGGGCACTTGGTTCGCCGCCAAGTTCATGCGCAAGCGGCGGCGCGCGCAGGACGTCCGCCACGAGATCCTGCACGAGGCGGCCGTGCTGCTCCTGACGCGGCCCTGCGCCAGGATCGTGTCGCTGCACCAGCTGTTCGAGAGCGCCTCGGAGATCATCCTCGTCCTCGAGCTGTGAGTCGCTGCGCTCTGCTGTTGCTCTTGTGATGAATATTCTGATTTTCTTTCTTGCGATGAGGCCGCGGGAGGGAGGCGCTCACTGCCCAGGGCGGGTCTCCCTTGCTTTTCTTTGGTATGGCTTTGCCGCAATGTTGTGGCGACCGTTGCAGTCTTCCCGCCCCTCGCTCTTTCTTAGGGCTCACTTACTGTAGTGGTAGTGTTGTCTTGTTGCTGTTGCTATTAAACAGCGGCCGTTTTAGGCGGACTGACCAGGAACATCTGCCGATAGAATATGAAATAAAAAATATAAAAATGTAACTTTCTACAGTTCATAAATTTCATAAAAAATGAATATAAATCTGACCACGTATGCATATATTTCTTTCCCTTTTATTTTTTTAATGGTAGAAAGGATTTTAAACAAATGAATAAATTAATACACAAGTTTCTTTAAAAACATTAACGTAAAAAAAAATATTAAGCATATTAGGCAGATATTTATAAAGGAAACCAAAGAATGAAGACATTTAAACCAGCGACACCATTAGATCAGACCATATTTATCATATCTAACTAAATTAATTATTATATGAGCTAATTCACAGTTTCTAGAAAAAAAAATACATCAATAAAAGACAACCAGATAAATATGAATAACCTAAGGGGAAAAAGAAAAAACTGAATAAGAATACAAAAAAATATATAAATATGTACACACTCGACCCAGAGCATCGGGAAGGAGAAAGTAAAATAGCCATAATCATGAAAGACCTCTACCCTAACGGCCCTCCCGCCCCGCCAGCGCCTCCGGAGGCGAGCTGCAGAGGGTCATCGACGAGGAGGAGCGTCTGGAGGAGGAGGTCGTGCGGCGCTACATGCTCAACATCCTTAGCGCTCTTCGCTACCTTCACGCACACAACATCGCTCACTTGGATCTGAAGGTGAGCTCCTTGGGTTGTGATTTTGTTTAGTTTGGTTGTTTTTGGTCACTTTTTTTGTTATTTATTTTTATTTTTAGGAGGAATTTTTATTGTTAATTTTATTTTCCGCTAATGTGTAGCGACTCAGGGCGTTCAGAAAGAGTTCAGAGACAGCCTTTTTAGCATAAAATTTAACTTAACTTGTTTCCAATAAGTGTCATTAATTTCGTTATTTATGGCAGTAAATTCCTAAATAACTATCATATTTTTTTTGTCTCATTTTCCAACACACGTAAAGTGTTCAGTAAATTTAGTCTTTATTATGAATACCATTTTTCTTTTATTGTCTAATCCGCCAATCTTGACGCTGATCAGGACGTCTCCATTATTACGAATGCATTGCCAGGCATGTTGCATGTCGCGTGCCCCTTACCCCCCTCACCGTATCCCCCCCTCACCCCCTCACCGTCTCCCCCCCCAGCCCCAGAACCTGTTACTGACGGGCCAGCACCCCGACAGCGACGTCAAGCTGTGTGACTTCGGGATCTCGCGCATCCTGCTGTCGGACATCGAAGTGCGGGAGGTGCTCGGGACGCCGGACTATGTCGGTGGGTCACGCGCCGGCTGGCTTCGGCCGCGGTCATGCTGGCTATTTGGTTATGTTGCTGGTTTGCTGTTTATGTTGTTTGTTGTTGATGTTTTATTTATGTTTCTGTATGTTTATTCTGTTTGTTGTTTATGTTTTTTGTCGTTTATGTTTTATTTATGTTTGTGCATGTTTATTCTGCTTGTTGTTTATTTTATCTTTTGTTAATGTTGCTTGTTTATGTTTTGTCTGTTGTTTATGTTTCTTATGTTTAGTTTAGTTGCTTGTTTAAGTTTAGTTTATGTTGCTTGTTTATGTTTTTGTTTATGTTGCTAGTTTGTTGTTTATGTTGCTTTATGTTTTGTTTGTTTAATGTTTATGTTATTTGATTTTATGCTGCTTGTCTATGTTTTTGTTTTGGTTCATGTTGAGTTTTCTTAAATTTTTGTTTATTTTGTTTATGTTTTCGTATGCTGTTGCTGCCGGTTATGTCGGTGATGAGGCGCTTGCTTGTTGCTGTTTATTTGTTGTTTTTTCGTGTTTTTGGTTTTGTTTATGGTATTGGCGATACCATTGCTTGTTTGTTTATGATGTTTTTGTTTGTGATAGATAACAAATAAATGATTATCACATATAATGAATAAATATGCCAATGACAGACTGCCGTCGCTGTCACTGACAACCTTTCTCCTTTCTACCTTCACGACTATTCATGCCTGATTAAGAGCGGGGAAATGGGTTTAATGAAGTCCACTCTTTTCAGCGCCCGAAATCCTCCAGTACGAGCCCATCAGCCTCGCGACGGACATGTGGTGAGTGACGCCGGGCGGGCGGGCGGGCGGGCGGGCGGGCGGGCGAGGCGGGGATCAGTGAGCAGGATGGGGAATGCGGGAGGGGGGATGATTGAATGGATAAGGGAAAGGGATGAATGAGTGAGTAAATGATAGATAACGTACGGATGGGTATTTAATAGGTGAGGAATGGATGAATAAATGGTAGGGAGTGAATAGATCAATATATGAAATATAGTGAATGAATAGAATTGATAAAATGGATAAAATATGATGAGTAAATAGATGATAGATGGTGAATAAACAAATGTATAAATTAATTATATTAAATTAGTAAGTAAATGACATATAACGTATAGATAATGAATAATTAAATCAGTTATAATTAGTGAAAAGGTCAAGAATTGAAATATAATGAATGAATGAATAGATAATAGATAATGAATAGATGGATAGCTGGTAGATAATGGGTAGATAACTGAGGGATAAATAATAAAAATAACTGGTTATTTAGAAATCCTCTCCCACTTTCTCCCTCTTCCTGCCACCAAGAATTAAGCTCTTCTTTCTCCCTTTCTTTCTCTCCTGTTCTCTCTCGCTTCTTTCCTGCGAAAAAGTAACGTCTCTGCATCTCTTTCCCTCTTTATCGCGTCCTCTTCCGCTCTTTCTCTCTTCTCTCCTTCGAAAAAGTAGCTTTTTAATCCCCCCCCCCCTCTCTCTCTATTTCTCTTTCGCTCTCTCTCACTTCTCTCCTTCGAAGAAATAACCTTATCCCTTCTCTTCCTCATTCTCTCAATCTTTTCCTCCAAAAGTCAGTATCTTCTCTTCTTTAGCTTTTTCTTCTCTCTGCTCTTCTTACTTTCCTTCCCTCCCTCTACACTTCCGTATTTTCCTCCTCCAAAGTTTATCTCCCTCCTTCCCTATTCCTTCCTTTTTCTCTTCCCCTCACCGTCTCTTGCCCTTCCTCTCCCTCTCCCTCTCCCTCTCCCTCTCCCTCTCCCTCTCCCTCTCCCTCTCCCTCTCCCCCTCCCCCTCCCCCTCCCCCTCCCCCTCCCCCTCCCCCTCCCCCTCCCTCTCCCTCTCCCTCTCCCTCTCCCTCTCCCTCTCTCTCTCTCTCTCTCTCTCTCTCTCTCTCTCTCTCTCTCTCTTCCACCATCAACACCTTTTCTTCCCCCTTATCTCTATTCTCCCTCCTCGCTTTCTGTCTCCTTCCGCCACTCCCTCCCCCCTCCCTCCTTACCCCTCCACTTACCTCTTAAAATTAAAACTCCTCCTTCGTCAGGTCGGTTGGCGTGCTGACCTACGTCCTCCTGACGGGCCACTCGCCCTTCGGAGGAGACACGAAGCAGGAGACGTTCCTCAACATCTCTCAGGGCCACGTCGACTTCCCGGAGGACCTGTTCGAGGGCGTGTCCCAGCAGGGCAAGGACTTCATCACGCACCTCCTCGTGGTCGACCCCAGGTACGTCGCGCCCCTCGCTTGGGGAGGGCGTGGGGGGGGGGGCATCTCGTCATCTTTATTATCTATGTTATTATCATTATCTTCATCACCATCATTATGGTGATGGGGGAGCTGAGACCTTTTAGTGTTTTTATTATAAATAGAAGTAGGTACCTTCATGGCGTTTGGCTCTAAATGATAGTTAATTTTAATGATTGTGCGCATGTGTTGGTGTTGTTATAGATTATAGATCCGCCAAAGTGACTCACTCATACTCACCCAACAGTCACCCCTTGTGTGTGGCTGTGCGTGCATGCCTGTGTGTGTTTGGATGCGAGGGAAGAGAACAGATCACTCACTCACCCCCCCCCCCCCCCCCTCTTCTCTTTCCGCAGCGGCCGCCTCACAGTGGACGAGGCCCTCGAGCACCAGTGGCTCCGCACGGCGCCCACGCCCGCGCAGCCGCCCCCGCTCGTGCCCGCCGCCAGCGCCCCCGCCCGCCCCGAAGGACACGCCGCCCGAGAGCAGGCGTCGCCCCGCCCAAGAACCCCGCCCACCGACGCCCGTTGCGCGAGCCCCAGGGCCAGCGCTTCCCCCCGCACCCGTAGACACGGCGAGGCAGTCGCCGTGGGCGCTACCGGCCTCTCCTTAGGCGTCCGCAGGGACTCGTCGCCGCGCCCGTCCTCGCCGGCACGGCCCTCCGACCACAGGGTCAAGCTACACGTGTCCAACTTCAGCCTGAAGGCGGCGTCGGCGACGGCGGACCTCTCGACGAAGGCCAAGAGCTTCCCCGCCCCGTCGCGCCTGTGCAGGGAGCGAGCGGAGGGCCCCGCAGCCTCCGCGACGCCCTCGCCGCGTCTCACCAAAGAGCCCGAGGCCAGCGGCCCCTTCGGCTCGGGCAGGGAGCCCGTCGCGTCCCCCACGAGCCTCGGCAGAGAGCCCGCGTCCGTGGGTCTGAACCGCGACCCGTCTTCCTCGTCCCTGGCTCTGAGCCGAGACCCAGCCCCTTCGTCCCTGGCTCTGAGCCGCGATCCCGCCCCCGCGTCCCTAGCCCCGAACCGCGAGGCCGTGACGACGTCCCTGAGCCTGAACCGCGAGGCCGACGGCACGTGGCGCACGGCGGACTCCGTCAACAAGGAGAACAACCAGAACAGCATCAACAAGGAGGAGGCGCCGCACATCTCGAGCCCCTGCAGGGACGCCCTCGACTCCCCGAGCCGCTCCAGGGGCCGCTTCGTCCACGCCGAGATCGCGAAGGCAGGGAGGGAGCCGGAGGCCAGGAGGCTGGCGGGCGGCGGCAAGGAGGGCAAGGAGAACAAGGAGAACGGGCGCGAGGGCAAGGACGGCCACAGAGAGAGGCTGCGGCCGTCGCCGCTGTGCCTGCGGCGCCAGGGCTCCAAGGGAGACCTGCACTCGCCGACGGAGCAGCAGAAGTTCGGGCCCATGCAGGGCTGCGTCACCAAGAGGATCGAGAAGGGCATGATCTATTGACTCGGCTCCTGATGTAACCGACAATAAAGAAGGGAAAGGGAGGCGTATGCTGACCATATCACAAAATATCACAAAGAGACAGACTCCAAGAGATAAAAATGGAAACGGCAACGTGATTCCTCGAAGAGACTGTGACGCTGAAAGCTGTCATGGTTTTATGTAAGTATCGGATACCTCATACACAAGGTGCCTTGTATATAATGTATGTAAAAGTATAGTAGGAATATTTACAATGCACACTTCAGGTGGTTGATACCGTAAAGCAATGCAAAAGTAATGAAAAAAACAAACAAATGAAAAAAAGACGGAAGATACTGAAGAAATTCTTAAAGGAAGAGAAAGAATTATTTTAGATGCCATGAAAGTGCACAGAGCCGAAAGAGGAGACAGAGAATGAAGAGACGCTGATAAAGAGTGAAACTTACGTGACAAAAACACGTCAGAAGATGGTGCTCGATTTATGAAAATATAAAAAAAGTGATGCTTTGAAGTGACTTCATTCCTTACATTTTTACTTTTGGAAATACTATGCCCAGTCTTTTACAGTTTACATTGGTGGATAACAATGAATATGTTCTCATATTGAGATGATGATTTAAGAAATATAGTCTCAAAGCCAAGTTACATTGTGTTCGTAATATGTAATGCATATTATCTCTGCACTGCACGGTTGTCCTTACTTAGCTGAAATATCACAGAAACGCTGAACTTAGCCAGCTGAAATTACCCATGGAATCAGGAACCATTCCATAGAATAATACTAAAGTATTGGATTGAAATAATTCTAAAGCGATTATCAGTATTTACTAATCATAATTCAGGAGACTTTAACGGCATGTGCTTGGCCCAGAAGCTTTACCATTCTGTTTAGGGTTTTGTTTTTCTTTTGCCTCCCTCTGGCGTGTCAGGAAACTCAGCTCTATGGTAATGATAGAAATTAAATCCGTTTAATGATTATTAAATGATTTATATTTTATTATTATTATTATTATTATTTTTATTATTATTATTATTATTATTATATTATTATTATTATTATTGTTATTATTATTATTTTCACGTTCACTATCGCAGAGGACAACACACGAAAGTACACAATATAGTTTTATGTTTTCTTAATTATTTTTCCTTAGCGTGTCGTGGGAGAAAGGTTATATATATATTCATATTTTCGAATTACTTTTGTTGTTTTTAGCATTATCATTATTAGGTAATGGATTCTGATGATTTACTAGTGTCACTTTCATGAATATTGAGAGAGAGAGAGAGAGAGAGAGAGAGAGAGAGAGAGAGAGAGAGAGAGAGAGAGAGAGAGAGAGAGAGAGAGACAGAGACAGAGACAGAGACAGAGACAGAGACAGAGACAGAGACAGAGACAGAGACAGAGACAGAGACAGAGAGACAGAGAGTGAGGGAGTGAGTGAGTGAGTGTGAGTTTAAAGAAATCCTAAGACAGAGAGAAATGAGGAAAAGTTTACAAAATCATCTCTAAGGAAACAGTATTTCATCTTGCAACTTCATATTCTTTAGTTATTCCTGTGCAATACCTTATAGAAAATGTTATTGCGACTTAAAGCAAATGATAATGATAAGAAAGGTAGCAAATTTATATCTATGTATTGATGTTATCATTATTATTATCATCATCATCATCATAATTCTCTTGGTCATTTTGTTGTTGCTATTATTATTATTATTATTATTATTATTATTATTATTATTATTATTATTATTATTATTATTATCATTGTTATCATTATCATTACAGAAGAAAACATTCTACTTATGGGCATAAATTTCCTGTTTCTGGTTTAGGTGTAACCACTCTCTTACATGTTTTATGAGTCTATTTCTGTATATTTTGTACATATATTTGTGTACCTATTATATAAACACATATGACTATATTTCTTAGTTTATTTATCCCTTGATAGCTATTTGAAAGTATTAAAAAATCTACGAATTAATAATAAATTTCAAACGGAATTGATATCTTTTCATTATCTTTTAGGAATATGCATTCGTAAACGATCGATAATGAGTCGAGTTATTCATTATATTATGTTTTAATTATCATTTGTTGAAGTTGCCTTCGTTTATTTGTTTCAAGTTGGCTTAGTTATGATCAGTTTAAGTTGTTTTGGTTGTCCTTTCCTGGAGTTGGCTTAGTTACTTTTGATTAGCATATTATTAACTGAAGTCTGAGTCAGGATGGTGCGGCATTCAGGGGAAGTCCCGGCAGAAACTGCTGCTGAAGGAAAAGAGCAGGCCCAGTGTTTTTCGGATTATGCAGGGCGAAGCAGCAGGACACACACAAAGAGGAAGAAAGAGATAGATAGATAGAGATATAGATTGATAAATAGATAGATATAGATAGGTAGGTAGATAGATAGGTAGATAGATAGATAGATAGAGAGATAGAGAGAGAGAGAGAGAGAGAGAGAGAGAGAGAGAGAGAGAGAGAGAGAGAGAGAGAGAGAGAGAGAGAGAGAGAGAGAGAGAGAGAGAGAGAGAGATCACAGCAACGACAGGTCTCATGAAGCAGATACTTAGAAACACTTAGCAGGAGAAAGTTCACGAGGAACTGTTAGACAGAGGAAGCTAAACAGAAGATATAAGCGCCTGAAGAGCGTGGGCGTAGGGCGTAAGAGCAAAGAGCATGGGCATCAAAGGTGTTGCCCATGAAGGGGAAATGGGCGACAAAAAGCTATGATCATGAAGCGAGGGCATAGGTATTATGCTCATGGCGAGAGAAGGCTGAGGGTTAGATCTCTAGGCTTTTAAACTAAGAATAGCTTGTACGTGTCAGAGAGAAACTGCATTTAATACAATACAAAAGTCACACTAAGCTTAAATGCGAACCAATTATCCTCCAGTGGCTTTTCGTGCTGGTGATTTAAAGAAATAAAGAATATCACAAAATCACAAATACGGCAAAATATTTGATATTGAAACAATGATGTAAACACACCAATTGTGGCTGGATTGGTTAAGTTAGGTTAGGAAAATTTTGGTTGGGTTGGTTAGGTTAACTTAGGTTAGGTTAAGTTAATTTGCGTTGGTTAGTTAGGTTAGGTTAGGTTATGTGGGTTAGATTAGGTTGAATTAATTTGAGTTGGATTGATTAGGTTAGGTTAGGTTATTATAGGTTTGGTAGAATTAATTTGGTTGGGTTGGTTAGGTTAGGTTTAGTTAATTGGAGTTGGGTTGGTTAGGTTAGGTTTAGTTAATTGGAGTTGGGTTGGTTAGGTTAGGTTAGGTTAGGTTAGGTTAAGTTAGGTTAGATTAGATTAGGTTAGGTTAGGTCAGATTAGGTTAGGTTAGGTTAGGTTAGGTTAGGTTAGGGTAGGTAAATTCGGGTTAGGTTGGTTAAATTAGGTTAGGTAAGGTTAGCTTAGGCAGAATTAATGTTGGGTTGTGTTAGTTAGTTGGGTTAGATTAGGTTAGGTTAGATTAGGTCAGGTTAGGTTAGGTTAGGCTAGGTTATATTAGGCAGAATTAATTTGGGTTGGGTTGGTTAAATTAGGTTAGGTTAGGTTAGGTATGGTTTAGTTAATTGGAGTTGGTTAGGTTAGGTTAGGTTAGATTAGATTAGGTTAGGTTAGGTTAGGTCAGATTAGGTTAGGTTAGGTTAGGTTAGGTTAGGCTAGGCTAGGGTAGGTTAATTCGAGTTAGGCTGGTTAAATTAGGTTAGGTTAGGGTAGGTTAATTCGGGTTAGGTTGGTTAAATTAGGTTAGGTTAGGTTAGCTTAGGCAGAATTTATTTTGGGTTGTGTTGGGTTAGTTAGGTTAGATTAGGTTAGATTAGGTTAGGTTAAGTTAGGCTAGGTTATATTAGGCAGAATTTATTTTGAGTTGGGTTGGGTTAGGTTAGATGAGGTAATGTTAGGTTAGGTTAGGTTAGGTTAGGTTAGATTAGGTTAGGGTAGGTTAATTCGGGTTAGGTTGGTTAAATTAGGTTAGGTTAGGTTAGCTTAGGCAGAATTATTTTTGCGTTGTGTTGGGTTAGTTAGGTTAGATTAGGTTAGGCTAGGTTAGAATAGGCTAGGTTATATTAGGCAGAATTAATTTAGGTTGGGTTTGGTTAGTTAGGTTAGGTTAGGTTAGGTTAAGTTAGATTGGGTTAGGATAGGTTATTTCGAGTTAGATTGGTTAAATTAGGTTAGGTTAGGTTAGATTAGGTAAGGGTAGATTAATTCAGGTTAGGATGGTTAAATTAGGTTAAGTTAGGTTAGGTTAGGTTAGGCAGGATTAATTTGGGTTGGGTTGGGTTAGTTAGGTTAGATTAGGTTAGGTTAGGTTAGGTTAGGTTAGATTAGGTTAGGTTAGGTTAGGTTAGGTTAGGATTAGGTTAGGTTAGGTTAGGTTAGGTTAGGTTAGGTTAGGTTAGGTTAGGTTAGGTTAGGTTAGGTTAGTTAGGTTAGGTTAGGTTAGGTTAGGTTAGGTTATGTTAGGTAAGGTTAGGTTAGGTTAGGTTAGGTTAGGTTAGGTTAGGTTAGGTTAGGTTAGGTTAGGTTAGGTTAGGTTAGGTTAGGTTAGGTTAGGTTAGGTTAGGTTAGGTTAGGTTAGGTTAGGTTAGGTTAGGTTAGGTTAGGTTAGGTTAGGTTAGGTTAGGTTAGGTTAGGTTAGGTTAGGTTAGGTTAGGTTAGGTTAGGTTAGGTTAGGTTAGGTTAGGTTAGGTTAGGTTAGGTTAGGTTAGGTTAGGTTAGGTTAGGTTAGGTTAGGTTAGGTTAGGTTAGGTTAGGTTAGGTTAGGTTAGGTTAGGTTAGGTTAGGTTAGGTTAGGTTAGGTTAGGTTAGGTTAGGTTAGGTTAGGTTAGGTTAGGTTAGGTTAGGTTAGGTTAGGTTAGGTTAGGTTAGGTTAGGTTAGGTTAGGTTAGGTTAGGTTAGGTTAGGTTAGGTTAGGTTAGGTTAGGTTAGGTTAGGTTAGGTTAGGTTAGGTTAGGTTAGGTTAGGTTAGGTTAGGTTAGGTTAGGTTAGGTTAGGTTAGGTTAGGTTAGGTTAGGTTAGGTTAGGTTAGGTTAGGTTAGGTTAGGTTAGGTTAGGTTAGGTTAGATTAGGTTAGGTTAGGTTAGGTTAGGTTAGGTTAGATTAGGTTAGGTTAGGTTAGGTTAGGTTAGGTTAGGTTAGGTTAGGTTAGATTAGGTTAGGTTAGGTTAGGTTAGATTAGGTTAGGTTAGGTTAGGTTAGATTAGGTTAGAGTAGGTCAATTCGGGTTAGGTTGGTTAGATTAGGTTAGGTTAGGTTAGGTTAGCTTAGGCAGAATTAATTTGGGTTGGGTTTGGTTAGTTAGGTTAGATTAGGTTAGGTTGGTTAGGTTAACTTAATTTAACTGGAGTTGGATTGATTAGGTTAGGTTAAGTTTAGTAAATTTAGGTTAGGTTGGATAGGTTAGGTTAATTTAATTGAAGAGGATTGGTTAGGTCAGGTTATATTAATTTGGGTTGTGCTAGGCTAGGTGAAGTTGATTAATTGGGTCGAGTTGGTTAGGTTAGGTTAATTTAGGTTATGTTAGGCTAAGTTGGGTTGGGATGGGTTACGTTAGGGTTTGTTGGGTTGGGTCGGGTTACGTTATTTTGAGTTATGGTGCATTGCATTAGGTTAGGTTTGGTTACATATGGTCAGGCTGGATTATGCTATGCTGGATTAAATTAGGTTAGCTTCTGGCACTAGAAAACTAATTTACTGTTATCATTATTGATAGGTACTAATATGGGAGGTACTAGCAAGGTTTATAGAAGTAAAGTCTCGTCACTTTGCCATTTAATGCAGTTTTGAGCAACAAAGAGAATGGGCTTTCGTGTTGGAAAAAATTAACGAGGAAAACTTTTATAAAGTGTTCTAAATATTTTTCTCTATATACTCATTATATGTTTTCCATTACTATTTACTTTTAGGTTATTATTACATTAATTTATCCTTAGGAAGGTGGGATTGTACAGTAAAAGAGGAGTTTGTCTATGATTTGTTAAATATATATTGCAGTAACAGGAAGGTGTATTTATTTTCCTATTTTTATGTTATGGAGAGACTTCTGTTAAGGAAAGGTGTTTATACTCGTGTATTTCAGATCTATTTAAAAGACTCCACAATCCTCTGTTAGATTAAGCTGGTAGCCTATATTAACAAAAGTGAAAGGATCGATATTTTGCCTTTGAACAGCCACCGTAAATGTCGACATATCAAGAGAGATGTGTGCATTAAGCGTGTATACCTGTTACCTCAACCCAGTACTGGTGAGATGTTTACGCAACCGAGACCGACACTCATCTCACCGCCTGTGTAAAAAGATGGGAGAGGGGAGGGAAAGAGGGGAGAGGGGAGGGAAGGTGATGACAACTCCCCCATTTTCTGAACCTCGGCATCTGAGAAAATTATTCAAGTATTCAAACCACTGTTTTTGCTATTTTGTATCCGTCCTGTTACGGAGACCTTGACTATCTCTTACGTTATACTCTTACACCTACACTGTTTACTATTCAAAAGGAATAGCATTATACGCCAGACTTTACGTCAAGGATGACCTCCTAATAGCTGTTATAAATAGTGTCCGTTAAAATATATTCGTTTTCTATTAAGATATCATAGACATAATAATAGAAAATGAGTTAAAGGAGTAACTAAAGTAAGTTATCAGAGTCTCTTGCCAATCTCTCTCTCTCTCTCTCTCTCTCTCTCTCTCTCTCTCTCTCTCTCTCTCTCTCTCTCTCTCTCCTTCTCTCCCTCTATTTGTCTTTAGTCTCTAGTTCTTAACGTTTTCTCACTAAATAAGTAAAGCTAAATAGCTAAGAGAGAGAGAGAGAGAGAGAGAGAGAGAGAGAGAGAGAGAGAGAGAGAGAGAGAGAGAGAGAGAGAGAGAGAGAGAGAGAGAGAGAGAGAGAGAGAGAGAGAGAGAGAGAGAGAGAGAGAGAGAGAGAGAGAGAGAGGAGAGAGAGAGAGAGAGAGAGAGAGAGAGAGAGAGAGAGAGAGAGAGAGAGAGAGAGAGAGAGAGAGAGAGAGAGAGAGAGAGAGCGAGAGGAGGAAGAGAGAGAGAGAGAGAGAGAGATAAGAAAGAGAGAGAGAGAGCGAGAGGAGGAAGAGAGAGAGAGAGAGAGAGAGAAGAGAGAGAGAGAGAGAGAGAGAGAGAGGAGAGAGAGAGAGAGAGAGAGAGAGAGAGAGAGAGAGAAGAGAGAGAGAGAGACAGGGAGAGAGAGAGAGAGAGAGAGAGAGAGAGAGAGAGAGAAGAGAGAGGAGAGAGAGAGAGAGGAGAGAGAGAGAGAGAGAGAGAGAGCGAGAGAGAGAGAGAGAAAGAGAGAGAGAGAAAGAGAGAGAGAGAGAGAGAGAGGGGGGGGGGGGAAGAGAAGAGAGAGAGAGGGCGGGGTGGGGGGGAAATGAAGGCAGATATAATTAACAACAAACCAATTCACATATTGCCCCTAGAATATTCTGAGCGTCAAAGAGATTACAAACGGCCATTCTGACATCTAGATTATGGGCAAATTATTGATTAACGTCAATATAAATGACCAGTGATTGGATTATAAACGTTTCTCTCCTCTCTCCCTCCGCTTTTTATCTCCCTTTCTCTTTCTATCCTACCTCTCGCTTCTCCTTACTTTCTCTCACTTTTTCGCTTTTCTTTTTCTTTCTTCCCTATTCTCTCTTTCCAACTTTCTTCCTCTTATTTATTCCACCTCAATTTTCTTCAGCTTCTGTTTCTCTTTGTCCCTTCTACCTTATTCCTCATTTTCTCTCCTTGTCTCTAGCTTTCTCCACTTTTCTCTCACTATCCGCACTTATCTCTTTTTCGCTCTTCTTCCATCTCTCTCTCTCTCTCTCTCTCTCTCTCTATCTATCTATCTCTATCTTTATCTCTCTCTTTCACTTTCTCTCTCATATTTCCTTCATATCTCGCTTCCTTCCTTTCCCTTTCTCTCTGAACTCCCATCACGTCTTCCAGTTTCCCTTCTCAATCTTCCTGTCCTTTCATCATTTGCTCTGTTCTTCTCTCCTCTCTCCATCTCTCATCCCCTTCTTTCATTCCTCTCCCACCTTTTGTCCGTCGCTGTATCTATCGCCTTCTCCCTCCTTCTCTACTTCTCTCCTCCCCTCTCCTCTCCATTTCCCATTTCCTCGTCTTTCCCATTTTCCTCGTCCAGTCTCTCCTCTCCTTCCTTTATCCCTCTCTCTTCTTCACTTTCCCCAATGTCTGCCCGTTCCCTAACTATCGCAACCCCCTCTCCTCCCTCTCATCCTCCCCCTTCCCACGCCTCTCCCAAGTCCTTCCTGTTCCCCAATTCTTCCCTCGTCCCCTCCCTCTCCCCTGCCTCTCACCTCCTCCTCCCCTCTCCCTCTCACCCCCCTTTCTCATCCTCCTCCCTAATCCTTTCTATCCTATCCCTCCTTCCCTCCCTCCCTCTCCATACAATCCCCCCTCCCTCTCTCTCTCCATTCCACTCCCTCCTCCTCCCATCCTCTCTACTCTACTCCCTCCCTCTCCTCCCTCCCTCTCATCATCTCCTTCTCTCCAACGCTTCCCCCTCCCCCTCCCCCCTCCCCATCCCTCTTCCCCTTTCTCCCCATCTCCCCCTCCTCCTCCCCCTCCAACCCCCTCCCCTCCCCACCTCTCATCATTCAAAACTGACCAATGAAACACAGATGGACTGGAATTGAATCTGCCTGAAATCTAAAGTACCCCGTTTATGCAGATTAGTGTTTGATGGAGCCGGATTACCCATGATTAGGACTGTCGAATTCCTGTGGTGATTAGTTGATGATTAGTTGATGATTAGTTGATGATTAGTTGATGATTAGTTGATGATTAGTACGGATGAGAATTAGCTGTGGTAATCAGAGGCTCCGGCTGGTGCTATAATCAGTACTGTTGTTGATGTTATCATTTTCATCATCAATGTTTTTGTTACTGTTATTAGTTATTAATAACTGTTATCATTATTATCATTATTGTTATTATGATTATCATTTCTGAAATTATTATTTTCATGATTATCGTTACTATAATTGTTCTTATTGTTCTTATCATCATCACCATCATCATTGTTATTATTGTTGTTATTATTAATTATAATCTTATTCCTAATGCGCGCAAACACACACGCACACACGCACACACACACACACACACAGAGAGAGAGAGAGAGAGAGAGAGAGAGAGAGAGAGAGAGAGAGAGAGAGAGAGAGAGAGAGAGAGAGAAGAGAGAGAGAGAGAGAGAGAGAGAGAGAGAGAGAGAGAGAGAGAGATAGAGAGAGAGAGACCGGGGAGACAGAAATCGATTGCAAAGAGATGAACATTTTAATCACCGACTAATGGGCATGATCATTAAATTGGCCCGGATTGATTAAACTAGTTAATAAAGCGTAACAGAAATAATTAGCAATAATAATAATTTATGGTAATTAGGCGAAATACACGACAATGCAACTGAGATTAAAAAATCCGGAAAAGGGATAAACAGATTGGAAAGGATAATGGTTAAGAAAGTGTAAGAAGA
>NC_061835.1:16784455-16791556 GCF_019202785.1 Penaeus chinensis
TTATTGTTATAATAATTATAGTAAAAATTATTATTTTCTTCATTATAGTTGTTATTATAATTATCATTATCATTATAGTTGTTATTATAATTACTATTAACATTAATATTATTATTATCATTATCTTTATTATCATCATTATTCTCATTATTATTATTGGTATAATTATTATTATCACTGCTATTGTTATTATCATTATTATCATTATTATTATTATAGTTATTAATTTTACTAATGTTACTATTGTTGTTGATATTATTATTATTACTATCATCATCAGCATCATCATCATTATTATTATTGTTATTGTTACCAACATTATCATTATTATCATCATTATTATTATTATAATGATAATGACGAACAGGACAGATCTTCATCTTTTGCTGTATATTTATATAATTCTTTTATGGGGCCGTTATGATCAGGCTCTGGCAGATATTTTTTATGACCGGAAGCCCTTCCTGCTGCCAACCCTGTCCCTCTTGATGGGCTTGGGACCTTCACTGACTTTGGCCGGCTTGCCTATCCAGTGGCTAATGATAATGGTAATATTAATGATAATGATGATGATAATCCTAAAACTAGTGATAATGATTTTAGTAAGAGTAAGGATAACAATAGTAATTTATATTTTTTGTTACTATCATTATTATCAGTTGATTTTTACTGATATCATCACCAACATTATGTTTATTGTTACTATTATCATCATCATTATTATTATTGTTATTACTATTATATTCGTTGTTATTATTATTACTAGTATTATTATCATTATTGTTCTTCATCTTACTGTTGTTATTATAGTTTCCTTTATTATTATTATCATTATTACTATTTTTATTGATAATTACTATCACAATAATACTATATTATAAGAGTGATACTAATCATTATTATCATCATCATTCTCGTATCATTTCTTCTCCATCTTTATCGACCCTTGCATCACATCATTCGTGCTCGAGAAAAAAGTTGTTTTGCGAACTGTAAATGTTCTTGTTTACAATGCATTCGCAAGGGAGGAGGGTGTTTGCGTGTTTGTGTTTGTATGTGTTTATGTTTGCTTGTTTGTTTGTGTGTGTCTGTGTGTGTTTGCTTGTTTGTGTGTGTGTGTATGTCTGTGTTTGCTTTATTGGACTTGTATGTGTTTGTTTAATTTATGTGTACGTGTGTGTGTGTTTGTTGTTTGTGTGAGTTTGTTTGTTTGTTTGATTGTGTTTTTTGTGTGTCATTTATGTGCATGTGTGTCTGTGTGCGTAAATGGGGGGGGGGGGGGGAGGTGTGCATGCATGATGGGAAGGGATTTGACTGATTTTGTTTGTGTTTGTGCATAAGTGTGTTACTTGTGCGTGTATGTGTAGCTGTATGTGTGATGTTTGTGTACATATGTGTGTTTGTGTGTGTACTGTGCCTTTTTTTTTTTTTTTTAACTTTGTTGAAAGTGTATATATGTATTCGACAGTGTGTTTGTGTGTATGCTTGAGTGTATGCTTGCTTGTCTATGTGTGTGAGCGTGTGTACATGTGCACGCGTGTTTATTTACCCTTGCAAGCATGAATCAGTTGCCAGTTTCCTTCCATCCTCCTTCCCCCCTGCCCCCCCCCCCTCCGCCACCATAACTTCACTGCCCCCCTTCCTTCCCCCTCCCTCCCACTCTCCCTTCCTCTTTACTCCCCTCCCTGCTAACCCCTCTTCTCCCCCCTTCACTCCCCTCCCCGCTCATCAACGACCCCCCTCCCCCTCCCCCCCCCCCCTCCCCCAAACTTCCAGTCATCTAACTGTTGCAAGCGCCGACCTTGGCCGATTCAAGCTGCCATACGACTCTCTTCTCTTCTCTCTCTTTTATTCTTTCTTTTCTAATCTCTTTTTTATTTTCTGTTTTGTCTTGTTTGATTTTTTTCTTTCTCTCTTTTTTATTTTTTGTTTCCATTTTTTTCTCTCTCTTGTATTCTCTCTTCGCTTCTCTCTTTTTTTCTCCGTTTCTCTTTCTCTTCTCTCTCTTTTTTCTCTTCTCTTCTCTCACTTTTCTATGCCCCCTCTTCTCCTCTCTTACTTTCCCCTTCCTCTCCCTCTCCTCTCTTATCTCTCTCGTATTTTACCCTCTTACTCTATTCCCTTTTCCCCTCCTTTCTCTTTTCTCTCTCTCTAATCTTCTCACCCCACTCTCCTCCTTGTCCCTCTCTCTCTGCTTCTCTTCTTTCGCTTTCAATTTCCTGGGAGATGTCTGCGTCGTTATTGATTCTTCTTGGCTGTTTGTCTCCTTCTTCGTCTTCCTGTTATTCGCACTTCTTCAGAAAAAATTATTTGTTTCTCATTCACGTTATTGTTTCATTTACATTTCCGTTTTTTATTGCTTTCTTCTCACCTTATATTCGTTATTATTATCATCTCTCGTTCACCATATTATCATCATTAACGTTATCGTGGTCTTCAACATCATGATGATCATTATCACCCTAATAACAATCACATCATTATCTTTATTGTTAATATCATAATTGGTTTTGGTAGTACTAAAAGCTTCAGTAGTGGTGGCGACCGTATAAGTGTGAGGAGTCATGATAGTATTGATAGTCGTAGTAGTTGTTGCAGTCGTAGCAGTAGCAGCAGGCAGTGGCAGTAGTAGTAGTATCCTTAGTATTAGTAGTAGTTGTAAGTAGACGTACTAGTAGTAGTAGTGGTAACAATAATAGTAGTAGTAATATCAGCAGTAGTGGAAGCATCGCTAGTAGTATCATTACTAAGAGTAATAGCGGTAAATGTAAGAACTGATAGCAATAGTATTAGAAGTAGAAGTAGTAGTAATAATAGCAATAGGAATAGTATTAACAGCAATAGTATTTTAGAGGCATAACCACCATCAACATTGCCATTATTTTCTCATTATCTTTTGTTTGAAACTCACAAGAAGAAAAAGAAGAGTGAATGCGGAATATGTAGGCTTGGGTACAAAGCCATAAATCAGGGACACAGCGCTGATATATATAATTTATGTGCACCAATGTATAGCTATGTAGGTGTACTTGATATAATTACGCAGAAAAATCTATGGCTGTTATTATCTACATTGGTGTGTTTGTCAATATTTGTGTTTATGTGTGATATATGGCCGTGGAATTGCTTTTGTGTGCGTGTATGTATTCAAGCTTTTCTCTGTGTATGTCTTTTTTTGTGTGTGGAGTCGCACTTGTTTATGTTTGTTTGTATATGCGAATGTGTGTGTGTGTGCGTGTGTGTCTTTGTGTGTGTGTATGTGAGTGCGCGCAGGTATGCATATGTGTGCTTGTATGTATACAGATCCATAACTTTTCGGATTTGTGTATTCTTGTGTATAAATATATTTTTCTGTATATTTCGATTTCCTAGTATGTATTAATTTTGCTTAGCCTCATAATTAGACGAGACGATTACAAGAAAGTCCAGGTATTTCGCCTCATTCCGAACAGGGAAAGAGATTTCTCCTTCTAAAACTCCTTTTATCTCTGAACAATTGCGAAGTATCTCCCAAACAGCAATTACCACTCAATTCCCAGAAAAGTCTTGTTAGCGTTTTATTAAATAAGAAAAAATATATCATTTTAGAAATATGAATGAAAGTTATCATGAAAATTTATTTCTATCTAAAATTGGTCTTGTCTAACAAGTTTAGTGTTTCTATTAATGACCTTACTCCTGTACTTCTTTAGCACCAAGGAAAATCTACGGACATTTGTCACGGAGTTTCACTATCTCTAAAAATGCAGATAGCCAGGTTGGTAGATATACTTACGTAAGTAACTCTAACAATTCTCTCTCTCTCTCTCT
The DNA here is from genome assembly GCF_019202785.1 of Penaeus chinensis. NCBI lineage: Eukaryota > Metazoa > Arthropoda > Malacostraca > Decapoda > Penaeidae > Penaeus > Penaeus chinensis. Next base: position 16,788,266 of record NC_061835.1, read on the forward strand.
CTCTCTCTCTCTCTCTTTCCATCTCTCTCTCTCTCTCTCTCCATCTCTCTCTCTCTCTCTTTCTCTCTCCATCTCTCCCTCACTCCCTCCCTCTCTCTCTCTCTCTCTCTCTCTCTCTCTCTCTCTCTCTCTCTCTCTCCATCTCTCTCTCTCTCTCTCTCTTTCTCTCTCCATCTCTCCCTCACTCCCTCCCTCTCTCTCTCTCTCTCTCTCTCTCTCTCTCTCTCTCGCTCTCTCTCTTTTCTTCTCTTTCTCTCTCTCTCTCTCCCTCTCTCTCTTTCTCCTCCTATTCTCAGTATCAACAATCATCCTCTCCTCAAATTCTCTGTCTCCCTCTCTCTTATCTCACTCTCTCTCCTCGCCCTGTCACTCCCTCCCTCCCCGTCCTTTTTTATTCCGCCTTTCTCCTTATTCTCTTTCATCACGGCGATTCCCCTTTATCCCTCTCCTTTCTCGGCAGTTCTCATATCCGTCACGCTTCCGAGAAATCAGGAATTCTGCAATGGCGACATTTTGCGCTTTCGCTCTCTGTCCCTCGATCACGATCTCTCCTCTCCCTAGCCTCTCTTTCTCCCTCTCCTCTCTTCTCTCCTCTCCCTCTCTTCTCTTTTCTCCCTCTCTTCTCTTTTCTCCTTCTCCTCTCTTCTCTCCTCTCCCTCTCTTTTCTCTTTCTCTTCTCTTTTCTCTCTCTCTTCTCTTTTCTCCCTCTTTTCTCTCTCGCTTCTCTCCTCTTCTCTTTTCTCTCTCTCTTCTCTTCTCTCCTCTCCTTCTCCTCTCTTCTCTTCTCTCTGTACCTTATCTTCTCTTTTCTCCTCTGTTTCTCTTTTCTTCCCCTTTGACTTCTTGACTGTCCTTCTCTTCCCTCTCCTCGCTTCCCACTCTGTCCTTTTCTTTTCTTTTCTTCCTTTTCCTCTTGTTTTTTTCTCTTCGTCTCCCTCTTTTCTCTTTTCTTTTTCACTTTTTCTTCTCATCCCTATTTTTCTCTCTTCCTCTGCTCCTCTTCTTGTCCCTTTTTTCAGCTTTTCCTCATATTATAATCATTTCATTGTTTCATATCTGTTCCCCTCACTCTTTTCTCCCTATTTTTTTCTTTTCTCTATTTTTCTTTCCTTTCTTCTTTGTGTCTTCTCTTCTCTGTCCTCTCCTCTTTCTCCTCTCTCTCTCTCTCTCGTCCCTCTCCTCTTTTTATTCTTTGGCTTCCCTTGGCTAACCTCTTCTTTCTCTTCTCCTTTCTTCTCTTCTTTCTTCTCTTCTCAACTAAATATTCTCTAATATCATTTCTTCTCTATCATTTTCACATCTCCCTTCTCTTATCTTCTTTGTCCTCTCCTCTCTTTCCCTTTTTTCTTCTCCCTCTTCTTTCGTTTCGTTTCTCTTCTCATTTTCCCTCCTCTCCCTTCTCCTTTTCCTCCCTTCTGCCTTGTCCTCTCTCTCCTTTCCCTCTCTTCTTCTCTGTCTTCTCTCTCTGCTCTTCCCTCCTGTTCTCCTTCATCGTCCATCTCTCTTCTCCCCTCTGCGCCCTTCATTCATCACCCCTTCCTTCCCCCTCTTCCACGCCCACCAAAGCAATCCCTGGAAAGCAACGGACACCGAGAGGGGAAGGATGGGGGGGGGGGGGGTGAAATGGGGGGAGGGGGAGATGTTGCCATGACAACCCTTCGCTTGCACCTGCAATCTAATCTTACCTGAAATGTAACAAAATCCATTGCAGGATTTCCATTCATCCGCTCACCTCTCCGGCTTGTTGTCCTACATCGAGCTGTATCACTGATGCCGTTTTTATTCAATATTTTCTTTATTCATTTATTTATCTTTTTGTTTGTGTATCTGGTTGGCCCATTTCTCTGTCAATGTTTAGAAAGGGAGAAGTAAGCACGTGTAGACGGAGAGGGGGATGGATGTATGGATAGGGAGAGAGAGGGAGGATACGACGAGGAAAAATAATATTGGTAAACGGAGAGAAGGAAAGAGGGGGAAGGAGGGAGGGAGAGATAGCGAGAGAAAGGGAGGGAGAGATAGCGAGAGAAAGGGAGAGAGAGAGAGAGAGAGAGAGAGAGAGAGAGAGAGAGAGAGAGAGAGAGAGAGAGAGAGAGAGAGAGAGAGAGAGAGAAAGAGAGAGAGAGAAGGGAGAGAGAGAGAGAGAGAGAGAGAGAGAGAGAGAGAGAGAGAGAGAGAGAGAGAGAGAGAGAGAGAGAGAGAGAGAGAAAGAGAGAGAGAGGGGAGAGAGGGAGAGGAGAGAGAGAGAGAGAGAGAGAGAGAGAGAGAGAGAGAGAAAGAGAGAGAGAGTGAGAGAGAGAGAGAGATTGAGACAGACAGACAGACAGAGAGAGAGAGATGGATCGAGAAAATCAGAAAGAGCGGGAAAAAGGAAAGAAACAAAGAGTGAAAGAGAGAAAGCGAGCAGACCTAGAACTAGAGCTTGTTGATCTCGGAAATTCAGAGAATGTTGATGATGTGAGCAGAATTCTATAAATTGTTTGAAGTGAGAATCAAAACACTCATCCAGGCTCTCTCGCCTCTTATTATATACCTTTCCGACACCTTCTGCTGCACTAAATTAATATGTTGTTCCATGTTAACCCAGCTTTAAATCTGTGTATATGTTTTAGTCCCTTACTATGTATCTGGCTCCTCTTCACAAAGCATCTGCGTCTAATTCAGAGACCTTAGTTTTGAAAGCGTTCTGTGAACCAAGCTGCGTCTCGGAGCATCGATCTAATTCAAAATCGGGAGTTTCTAACCATCAATCTCGCCGTATTCTTTGTTTGAGGATCTCTATGTCTAAATCTGCGTCTAACTTTTCGTGGCACAAAGGGACACCTCACTGACCCTCTCCCTCGGTTCCTCATCATCTACAGGCCATAAAAAAGTACAGAGAGAAAAAAAAGACGGAGAGAGAGAGAAAAAAATGTGACAAAAACGACTAAAGGAACAAGGGACGAGGAGAGAGAGAGGAGGGGGGGGGGGGGGAGATGAAGGAGCGGGGGAGGTGGAGGGGAAGGGTGTTACTGGAGGAATTTTTTGGTCATTTTCGCTTTGTAGGTCGACCCGCACAAAGGAAAGTTATGTGCACGTGTTCGTGGGTACACATCTTCGTGCGCACATGCTGACACACGCAAACACACACACACACACACACAGACACGAAGCAACATGAACTCTGTATGTACGTGCTCAGGTCCAAAGTTTATTTACATTAGTTTCGATGTTCGTTGGGGCTAATATACATATTGTATGTGTGCTTACAGTACAGTGACGCGTTCCCTCTCTCCCTCTTTGTGCACACACACA
>NC_061835.1:16819156-16821656 GCF_019202785.1 Penaeus chinensis
TCTCCAGGCGTCAGGCGGTGATTGGTTGAGATGAGTATTTTTTGTCTGAATATATTCATAGAGGTAAAACTTTCAAACATGTTATTATAAATATTTTTAAAAAGTTTGGTGTCTTTCAAATACTGAAATAAAAGTATTCATACTTAAAAAGGTTTTAAATCATCTTCAAGTCATATTGTAAACAATGGAACAAAATATATAATACTAATCATTTTTATATCAATTAATGATATAAAACGACTGTAGAGAACGACGAAATAAGTCGTACTCTGATATGCCGTTTGCATTACACAGTAAACGGTATTCCTTGTCACGGCTCCACACTTCAGCTGCCAGTCTCCAAGCTCACACCTTTACTCACTACCGTGCATACGACATGTATGTGTGTATATATATATATATATATATATATATATATATATATATATATGTGTGTGTGTGTGTGTGTACATATATATATTTACACACACACATAAATGTGTGTATGTGTGTTTGTGTATGTATCAGGTTTGGTTACAATAATGTTTTTATTTCTATTTAAGTCATTTAACAACAGTAAGTCATCCTTGATTATGCCTGACGTGAAATTATGTTGGCAACACGAGTAATATGATGAAGAGGCAAGTTTAGTGTAACCTGACGAATACTTTCAGCTCTTGTCACTTTGAACTATAATATCTCAAAATATTTTGTTCCCATTCTCAAAACACTGGATATCAATGAATTTACAATATATGATCCTTCCTTTTTTTGTGAAAACAATATTAGATATTCTTAATGCTGAAATTCATATAATGGGCAAGTTTCAATGTTACCAATCTATTTACAATTGTCCCTCTTGTTTCGACAATTGGAATCATCACTGACACTCATACAAATATATATAAGGTACAGATCAAGAAATTGCTGGAAATTGCCACCAAATGTATAACTTTCTTTGAGGGCAAATTATATATAGTTGCAAATATATTTGTGTGTTTCCATGTAAAGAGATGGCTCACAAACTCCTTGTGAGTGAAAGTCCAATGCTTTTCTTGGATGGCGGTATAAGCAGAGATAACAATAGACTTTCAACTACAACATATACGAAACCTAGATACACAGGCCTCACCACGTTTGATACTTTCATTCCCATCAAGTTGAAAATTTATTAGATAAATACTCTTATCTATAGAGCATACAAAATATCAAAGTCATATCACATATTCAGAAAGGAATAGACTCTATCACTGCCATCCTAAGAAGGAATGGTTTTCCATTGTTTGTCCTTCAGAGGGCCATCAGACAAACCCTAAAAATATCTTTGTAAAACGAGAACAAGTGCAACTTGCCGCCAAATATATATTCTACATAAACCTTCCATACATAGGCCCCATAAGATATACCATTAGAAGAAAAGTACTAAACCTTATAAACTTCTTCACTCTTCAGCTGTAGATTTGAGGATCATTTTCACTTCCACAAACACCATTGGCCGCTACTTCAAAGTCAGAGACAAGATTCCCCACCTATTAAGTTCATCTGTCGTTCATAAATTTACTTGCAGCAGCTGCAGTGCTGCTTATATTGCAAATACCTCTGCATATTAGAAAGTTTGTTGATTTGGAAAGGACGACCGAAACTCAGTGAGTATTTCGCCTCCACCGACATAGAATTACTCCGCTCGAAACTGCAATAGTTGACCCTCTTTATATACTCCCACATTTTCTATACTTTCCGATGACCCAGTAATATTACCAAGTGTAAATAGGAAATGATTAATGACAGGTGCGTTCGTGCCACTCTCTGTATATTTCATATTTAGATTTTATACTTATTGATTATTTCTGTAATGGTTGTATGATTCTAGAATGTATTACTATTCTTTTTAAAACTTCATAGTTTTATGTTGTATTGATATCTCAAGTGAGCATTGGTAGTTAGTGACGGACTTTCCATCCGAAACGTAAAGGTATATATGTATATACATATATGAAAAGGAAAACAGCCATTGTGGCTTTTTTCCTTTCATCTTTGTGTACACATTGATATATATATATATATATATATATATATATATATATATATATATATATATATCAACACAGAGCTGCTTGTGCATCTGCGTGTGCATTCCTCCTCTTCCCTCTTCCTTATCTCTGTCGAGTCCTCTTCCCTTCTCGCTCTCTTCCCTTCCCTCCGCCTCGCCTCCGTCTGCGCACCTGGTGACGTGTTCCGCCGCGGTGCCCTAGTTTCCTCCTCTCCTGCAAAGGGGGCTGACGCGAGACGGGCTCTCTCTCTCTCTCTGTCTCCTCCTCTCTCTCTGTCTCTCTTTCTCTCTCTCTTTCCCTCTCTCTGTCTCTCTCTCTCTCGCTCTCTCTCTCTCTCTCTCTCTCTCTCTCTCTCTCTCTCTCTCTCTCTCTCACTCTCTCTCTGCCTGTCTGTCTCTCTCTGCCTCTCTCTCTCTCTCTCTCTCTCTCTCTCTCTCTCTCTCTTTCTCTCTCTTTCTCTTTTACTCTCC
>NC_061835.1:16834156-16839957 GCF_019202785.1 Penaeus chinensis
TCAAAAAAAAAAAAAAAAAGAAGAAAAGAAGGATTTTACATTTCACTTTTTGCTCTGAACTCTTCATTGCAGCAGAAAACGAACCTAATGTTTATTTTGACTTCACTTTTCTGGTTTATCAAAGAAGAACCAAAGCGCAGGGGCACATCAGTTATCCGGATTTCGTTTTCTGTTGCAGTGAAAAGAGGAAAAGACCCATAAAAATAATCTACGCAAGAAGTTGATTTAGGCCTCATTCCATCGCTTCGTATCTCCCAAAGAACCGTAAAAGAGTGCAATAAATAAAACGTTTGTGTAATAAATGCGTGAACGAGATTTGATCAATAATTTATTCATTTCATGTTACCCCCTCTCCCTCTTCCGAAAAGCAAGTGAATTGAAATGATAATAAAAACTTTGCTTTTTTGTCCTTTGCTTATTATTAATATTATCATTATTATAATCATTATTGTTATTATTATTATCATTACTATCATTATCATTATTACTATCATTATTATTATCATCATCATTATCATTATTATTATATGACGTCTTGAAGTGCCACATTCTCTCAATCCTTGTCTGTAGATTTTTGTATTTTTCCTGTTGTGTTTAATGATTACGTCTGGCCTATTCGCTTGGGTGGTTCTATTCGTATTGACGCTAAAATCCCTGAGAATTGTGACCTTGTCCTACTCTACCTATAAATAATGGCTGATGTTCATACCATTTTGGCGCACAGGGTTAGTTGAAATGTTGACAGGCTTTCTAGTGAATATCCTGACCAACTCTATCGTGCCTATTTTTGCATTTTGTTAGTGTTAATGCAAAACAGCCAGAGACGAGGTGGTCTATTTTGTCTTTATATTTCTAACAGAATCAGAAATTAGGATTGGCACCCTTCCGCTGGACTATGGCAAAATTTCTTGTAAAATGGCTTTAGTCCTTGGCATTCTGTATGAACCTCTCAGTTTCGGCTTTAAGCCCAACACCACGCAACACCTGATGTGTGTTCAATAAGTCTACATCGGCATCATTACTCCGGGTGGGGTGCTAGCCGTGAACGGGTTTGTTCGTCCAGCTTTCCTTGATGTTTATCAGTACAATTTTCTCAGTCTCCTTTTTCGCAACTTAGTCCTGTTTGGTGGAACACAGGTTTTCGTCGCCGTTGGTATCAACTTCCAGCTCACGCGTGCAATTTTAGTTCTCTCCAGTGACCGGATGAGCCGTTTTGGAATGCTTGTGTTGCCTGACGAGTTGCAGCATCGTCACTAGGCCTGTGTCACCCTCCTTGCGGGCAATGTAGAGCCTATGAACGCTAGGTTTAGGATGCTTCATCCTGTTCTTTGTTAGGAACTTGCGCACCTTGGTACCTATTTGTGTGTGTGTGCATGTGTGTGTGTGTTTTTCAACGTCCAGATGATGATATCAAAGCTGTATGTAACTACAAGTATAAGAGAGAGAGGGAGAATGATTCCCTCTATTCTATTAGCGGAATTGAGTTCTGTTTTCAGTAGTGTCCTTATACGTCGGTAAATTTCTTTCTAACTTTTTACTCTATGCCCGAGAGCCGAATACCGTTTCCCTCATTTCTTCCAGTGTACCTTTCGACGTCCTCTTGGTTCAAACCTCGAGCAGCGTTATTTGTGTCAAGGGAAACTTCAGCACCGTGGACAAGTATTCCTCTTCTAAAAGTGGCCTTTGCACATTTGTCTAGACCAAATGGCTGTTCCAGTGTTGTCGCTGAACTGCCTTACCGTTTGCAGTAAACCTTCTGGAGCTTCATCATTCTTGGCAAACAGCTCAAGGTTATGCACAAAGAAAAGACGCCCAAAGCTTCCACCACTGATCCTATATCAACCACCTGTGTTTAGTTTCACAGAAAGTGGAATCGAAGGCCAAAGAGGAGAGGCGAGAGGGCGTCTCCTTGGAAGATACCACAGTTGTTGTTAATGATTCGGTGGTTTCCTTACTTCGGGAATATTGTCATTAGCTAGTTGGTCGTTTCTTTTCAGCTCTGTATAGGCCCGACCTTTGACATTCACATCTTTTTGTATCTCAGTTTATAAGGGACAATTCCCTACTCAGATCCTCAATCTCTCCTGTCTTTTCGTTCCAAGTCGGTTGCTTACTTCTGTATTTTTTTATTTTATTATTTATCTATTACTTTCCTTTATTTTTTCTTTGTTTCCCTATATTTCTATGTGCTTTCTTTTTTTCCCTCTGTCTTTTTTGTTGGCAAACTTTGATTTAGTGGTCACATACATGATTGGTCGCTCGTCAAGGAGCACCAAGTTGAAACCCGGAAATCCACAATACCTCCACTAACCAAGCCCAATGGAACAACTGTCTCGAGCAATCGGGAAAAAGCTAACCTTCTGGGAAGCATGTTCAGTTGTAAAATGACAGTGCCAGATGCTAACAGGATACCCTCAATGTGCCATGAACAACTCCCTGGTCTTCAAATCTGTCGCATCAGAACAAAAGAGATCCTTCAGAACCTAAACACAAAGAAAGCGCCAGGCTCAGATGATATTAGCCCACAAATTCTCCGTAGGTGTCCAGCTGAGTTATCCCAGCCTTTATCATCTATCTTCCAGTCGTGCATTGAAGAAAGCTGCTGGCCCACTATCTGGAAGGAAGCAAGAGTGATTCAAAAATAAATCCAGAGAACTACCGGCCCATCTCCCTGCTGCCATGCATCAGCAAGGTATTTGAAAAGATCATTATTGAACAGCTCATGAAACACCTGGAAAACCACAATCTAATTTCCGTCAGACAGTTTGGTTTTCTATCCTCCAGATCGACTGCTGACCTTCTTCTACTGCTGAGTAAAAACTGGCAGGATGCTCTTGATGCCGGTCAAGATACTCTAGTGATCGCCCTCGACATCGCCGTGGAATGGTGTGAGTCCTTCGACCACCAAACCACCCTTTCAGAGCTGTGGCAACGGGTCAAGCGAGCTACCAGCTGCTCAGCCCCGAGGTGCAGCCATCACGACCCCCAAGCAGAGGCTAACAGACTGGCGCACGAGTTCTCTGCGAGAACGAGCAGCAACAGTCTGCCAGCCGAGCTGAGGGCAAGACAAGAGCGTCTACAGCCAGACATGCTCAGATCAGAGAAAGGGCAGCTGAACCCGATAACTCAGACATTATCTTTTCTCTGAGGGAACTAAGGAAAGCCTATAAAACCACTTCCAACACAGCCACGGGCTCTGATGGGATCTCGTACCCCATTATCTCCCACCTAGGACTAGCAGGTGAGCGTGCACTCTTGCAACTCATCAACAAGTCCTGGGAAACTTCCACTCTACCCCAGAGTTGGAAGAGGGCTACCATAGTTCCCGTCCCAAAACCAAAGGAGCCGGGGAAGTACCGTCCCATCTCTCTGCTCAGCTGCCTGGCCAAGACAGCTGAGAGGATGGTACTAAACCGGCTTTAATGGAAAACGGGACCCCCGCACGAACACCTCCACGGGTTCACAAGGGGCATGTGCACAGCACACAGCATAGCCACGCTCTTAAGCACAATCAGCAAGGGCCCAGCTGTGGTGGTATTCCTTGACCTGGAGAAGGCTTTTGAACTGGCAAGTCCGCTTGCCATTCAGGAAAGCCTGATCCAGAAGGGAATCAGAGGAAAGCTCTTGGCTTGGATAGGTGACTACTTCATGAACAGGACTGCCAATGTCAAATTCCAGGGTCACCTATCGCAGCACATGCCGCTCGAAAATGGAACACCACATGGTGGGGTTCTCAGTCCAGCCCTATTTAATACTTTAATGTCCTGCATCCTCAACATAAACCTCCAAGTAGGGGTGCCAGATTATCTCGTATGCAGACGATCTCGCTATCACCTCCACTGGACCATGAAGCCAGAATAAAGCCCAACGTTGTCTGGACCTCGTGTCGGAGGAGTGTTGTAGGTCAGGACTAAAGATCTCTGCAGCCAAATCCAAAGCCATGGCTCTGAGACAGAGAGTTCGAGGCACAAGACTGAAAATCCATGGAGTGGAATTAGAATGGGTCCAGGACTACCTATACCTTAGGGTAAGGATAGACCGGACCCTCTCCTTCCATAAGGAGGTCCAGTACCTGGTTGACCGAACCAAAGCAAGACTGTCCGTCATGAGAGCAATGACTGGGAGACGCATAGGGGCCAGACACAAAGTACTAAGATCATTCTATGTACATGCTGTCCGGCCCATTGTGGACTATGCCTCAGTCGCTCTAAATGCTGCAAAGAAAAAGCACACAGACAAATTAGAAACAGTCCAAAATGAAGCTGCCAGGATCATTCTGTGTGCCCCGAGGTGGACGAAGGTCCTCAACCTCCTGATGGAGGCAAACCTTCTCCCCCTGGACTCACGAATCGATCTAATGGCAACACAATTCCTGTCAAAGGTCATCCAGGCTCCCAGGAACACAAGCCTAAGACAAAAATTAGTCAGATGCCTCGAACAAGACAACGAGCTCGTTGCAAACAACTCCTGGCTGTCTCATACAGCCAGGGTGTTGATACGCCATCAGCTCAAAGAACAGCTTCTTGCTAAGGGCATGGACTCCCCCCACCCCGTCTTTGCCGAAGCCCCGACGTGGGCACTGAGCCTGATAGAGTTCAACATAATGAGCCTGTCAATGAAAAAGAGCCTATACCCCAATCCTAGCTTAAAGGCAGAAGCCCACAGGGTCATTGCAGCCATCACTCCTCCGGGTAGTAGAACATACTACATGGATGGATCGGTCGATCCCTTGAGCCACACTGCAGGCGCCGGCTTTGGAGCAAGGGATGCCACGCGATCCATGAGGGTAACAGACAACGCCTCCTCGCTACAGACAGAGGCAGTTGCAATCATGGGAGCCCTAGGCCACGCGTCCCTAAGGGAAGGACACGTGGTCATACACACAGACTCCAGGGCAGCCATTGACTGTCTTCAGCACAGCTCACCCACAGACAACATCTAGCTACTGACCACGATTCTCACAATGGCACAGAGAATTCTTGCTCAGGGTAGAAGAATTATCATCAACTGGGTCCCAAGCCCCATCGGCATCAGAGGGAACGAGCTTGCTGACAGACTAGCTGTCGCTGGCAGGGGTATGCCCCCAAATCCCATGACGATAAAACCGAGCCGAAAATTACTTATGGAGAAGTGTGCCTTGGTCGGTCGTACCTTCCTACGGCAGCTCCACAGAGAGGAAACGAGAACCTCCCCCTCGGCCAGCTGGTACTCAGACGCCACAGGCTATGAACCACTGGCACTCTCTGAAGTAAGCAACAGAGGTACCGAAGTCATTCTTCACAGAATGCGCCTAGGTTACCACTGTGCATGGCAGATTATCCCAACAATCGAACGCGATGAAGGTGGCTGCAAGCACTGTGGCGAGCCGAACGCCACACTAGTCCACTACCTAGAAAATTGTGACCAGTACACAATTCCTGAGACAGGGATCGCCCACAACAGCCGCCGTGCTGGGTAAAGAGGCTATGCGAAATGCTTACACCATGGCGGCAGGAGCGCCTGCTGGCAATCCTGCCGCCACGGTAAGCACCGAGTGTCAGACAACTCAATGAGACAGCCGTAAAAAGTTGACACAGGCCGGGCCATATTTAGAAGGCCCGGGCGAAGCTAGAACTTCGCAAACCATACAGTCAGTCAGACATCGCTGGCACCTTCGACCGAGTGTGGCACAGAGGGTTCCTCGCTAAATTACAAGCAAGAGGCATAAGCAGTAACCTCTTGCGGTTCTTTGATAATTACCTCACTATAAGAACACTTAAAGTGGTCATCGGTGGCCAGTCATCCCAGAAGTATCCGGTAGA
>NC_061835.1:16845057-16855057 GCF_019202785.1 Penaeus chinensis
CCCCTTTCTTTCCCTTCGAATCCCTTTCCCTTCGAATCCCTTTCCCTCGAATCCCTTTCCCTCGAATCCCTTTCCCTCGAATCCCTTTCCCTCGAATCCCTTTCCCTCGAATCCCTTTCCCTCGAATCCCTTTCCCTCGAATCCCTTTCCCTCGAATCCCTTTCCCTCGAATCCCTTTCCCTCGAATCCCTTTCCCTCGAATCCCTTTCCCTTCGAATCCCTTTCCCTCGAATCCCTTTCCCTCGAATCCCTTTCCCTTCGAATCCCTTTCCCTCGAATCCCTTTCCCTTCGAATCCCTTTCCCTCGAATCCCTTTCCCTCGAATCCCTTTCCCTTCGAATCCCTTTCCCTCGAATCCCTTTCCCTCGAATCCCTTTCCCTCGAATCCCTTTCCCTCGAATCCCTTTCCCTCGAATCCCTTTCCCTCGAATCCCTTTCCCTCGAATCCCTTTCCCTCGAATCCCTTTCCCTTCGAATCCCTTTCCCTCGAATCCCTTTCCCTCGAATCCCTTTCCCTCGAATCCCTTTCCCTCGAATCCCTTTCCCTCGAATCCCTTTCCCTCGAATCCCTTTCCCTCGAATCCCTTTCCCTTCGAATCCCTTCCCCTCGAATCCCTTTCCCTCGAATCCCTTTCCCTTCGAATCCCTTTCCCCTTCGAATCCCTTTCCCTCGAATCCCTTTCCCTTCGAATCCCTTTCCCTCGAATCCCTTTCCCTTCGAATCCCTTTCCCTCGAATCCCTTTCCCTCGAATCCCTTTCCCTCGAATCCCTTTCCCTCGAATCCCTTTCCCTCGAATCCCTTTCCCTCGAATCCCTTTCCCTCGAATCCCTTTCCCTCGAATCCCTTTCCCTCGAATCCCTTTCCCTTCGAATCCCTTTCCCTTCGAATCCCTTTCCCTCGAATCCCTTTCCCTCGAATCCCTTTCCCTCGAATCCCTTTCCCTCGAATCCCTTTCCCTCGAATCCCTTTCCCTCGAATCCCTTTCCCTCGAATCCCTTTCCCTCGAATCCCTTTCCCTCGAATCCCTTTCCCTCGAATCCCTTTCCCTCGAATCCCTTTCCCTCGAATCCCTTTCCCTCGAATCCCTTTCCCTCGAATCCCTTTCCCTCGAATCCCTTTCCCTTCGAATCCCTTTCCCTCGAATCCCTTTCCCTCGAATCCCTTTCCCTCGAATCCCTTTCCCTCGAATCCCTTTCCCTCGAATCCCTTTCCCTCGAATCCCTTTCCCTCCCAATCCCTTTCCCTCGAATCCCTTTCCCTCGAATCCCTTTCCCTCGAATCCCTTTCCTCGCCTCTCGAATCCCTTTCCCTCGAATCCCTTTCCCTCGAATCCCTTTCCCTTCGAATCCCTTTCCCTCGAATCCCTTTCCCTCGAATCCCTTTCCCTCGAATCCCTTTCCCTCGAATCCCTTTCCCTTCGAATCCCTTTCCCTCGAATCCCTTTCCCTCGAATCCCTTTCCCTCGAATCCCTTTCCCTTCGAATCCCTTTCCTCGAATCCCTTTCCCTCGAATCCCTTTCCCTCGAATCCCTTTCCCTCGAATCCCTTTCCCTCGAATCCCTTTCCCTCGAATCCCTTTCCCTCGAATCCCTTTCCCTCGAATCCCTTTCCCTCGAATCCCTTTCCCTCGAATCCCTTTCCCTCGAATCCCTTTCCCTCGAATCCCTTTCCCTCGAATCCCTTTCCCTCGAATCCCTTTCCCTCGAATCCCTTTCCCTTCGAATCCCTTTCCCTCGAATCCCTTTCCCTCGAATCCCTTTCCCTTCGAATCCTTTCCCTCGAATCCCTTTCCCTCGAATCCCTTTCCCTCGAATCCCTTTCCCTTCGAATCCCTTTCCCTTCGAATCCCTTTCCCTCGAATCCCTTTCCCTCGAATCCCTTTCCCTCGAATCCCTTTCCCTCGAATCCCTTTCCCTTCGAATCCCTTTCCCTCGAATCCCTTTCCCTCGAATCCCTTTCCCTCGAATCCCTTTCCCTTCGAATCCCTTTCCCTCGAATCCCTTTCCCTCGAATCCCTTTCCCTCGAATCCCTTTCCCTCGAATCCCTTTCCCTCGAATCCCTTCCCTTCGAATCCTTCCCTCGAATCCCTTTCCCTCGAATCCCTTTCCCTCGAATCCCTTTCCCTCGAATCCCTTTCCCTCGAATCCCTTTCCCTCGAATCCCTTTCCCTCGAATCCCTTTCCCTCGATATCCCTTTCCCTCGAATCCCTTTCCCTCGAATCCCTTTCCCTCGAATCCCTTTCCCTCGAAATCCCTTTCCCTCAAATCCCTTTCCCTCGAATCCCTTTCCCTCGAATCCCTTTCCCCTCGAATCCCTTTCCCTCGAATCCCTTTCCCTCGAATCCCTTTCCCTCGAATCCCTTTCCCTTCGAATCCCTTTCCCTCGAATCCCTTTCCCTCGAATCCCTTTCCCTCGAATCCCTTTCCCTCGAATCCCCTTTCCCTTCGAATCCCTTTCCCTCGAATCCCTTTCCTTTCGAATCCCTTTCCCTCGAATCCCTTTCCCTTCGACTATCCCTGCGAATTCACTTTCCCTCGAATCCCTTTCCCTCGAAATCCCTTTCCCTCGAATCCCTTTCCCTTCGAATCCCTTCCCCTCGAATCCCTTTCCCTCGAATCCCTTTCCCTTCGAATCCCTTTCCCTCGAATCCCTTTCCCTCGAATCCCTTTCCCTCGAATCCCTTTCCCTTCGAATCCCTTTCCCTCGAATCCCTTTCCCTTCGAATCCCTTTCCCTCGAATCCCTTTCCCTCGAATCCCTTTCCCTCGAATCCCTTTCCCTTCGAATCCCTTTCCCTCGAATCCCTTTCCCTCGAATCCCTTTCCCTCGAATCCCTTTCCCTCGAATCCCTTTCCCTCGAATCCCTTTCCCTCGAATCCCTTTCCCCTCGAATCCCTTTCCCTTCGAATCCCTTTCCCTCGAATCCCTTTCCCTCGAATCCCTTTCCCTCGAATCCCTTTCCCTCGAATCCCTTTCCCCTCGAATCCCTTTCCCTCGAATCCCTTTCCCTTCGAATCCCTTTCCCCTCGAATCCCTTTCCCTCGAATCCCTTTCCCTCGAATCCCTTTCCCTCGAATCCCTTTCCCTCGAATCCCTTTCCCTCGAATCCCTTTCCCTCGAATCCCTTTCCCTCGAATCCCTTTCCCTCGAATCCCTTTCCCTTCGAATCCCTTTCCCTCGAATCCCTTTCCCTCGAATCCCTTTCCCTCGAATCCCTTTCCCTTCGAATCCCTTTCCCTCGAATCCCTTTCCCTCGAATCCCTTTCCCTCGAATCCCTTTCCCTTCGAATCCCTTTCCCTCGAATCCCTTTCCCTCGAATCCCTTTCCCTTCGAATCCCTTTCCCTCGAATCCCTTTCCCTCGAATCCCTTTCCCTTCGAATCCCTTTCCCTCGAATCCCTTTCCCTCGAATCCCTTTCCCTCGAATCCCTTTCCCTCGAATCCCTTTCCCTCGAATCCCTTTCCCTTCGAATCCCTTTCCCTCGAATCCCTTTCCCTCGAATCCCTTTCCCTCGAATCCCTTTCCCTCGAATCCCTTTCCCTCGAATCCCTTTCCCTCGAATCCCTTTCCCTCGAATCCCTTTCCCTCGAATCCCTTTCCCTCGAATCCCTTTCCCTCGAATCCCTTTCCCTTCGAATCCCTTTCCCTCGAATCCCTTTCCCTTCGAATCCCTTTCCCTCGAATCCCTTTCCCTTCGAATCCCTTTCCCTTCGAATCCCTTTCCCTCGAATCCCTTTCCCTCGAATCCCTTTCCCTTCGAATCCCTTTCCCTCGAATCCCTTTCCCTTCGAATCCCTTTCCCTCGAATCCCTTTCCCTCGAATCCCTTTCCCTCGAATCCCTTTCCCTTCGAATCCCTTTCCCTCGAATCCCTTTCCCTCGAATCCCTTTCCCTCGAATCCCTTTCCCTCGAATCCCTTTCCCTCGAATCCCTTTCCCTTCGAATCCCTTTCCCTCGAATCCCTTTCCCTCGAATCCCTTTCCCTCGAATCCCTTTCCCTTCGAATCCCTTTCCCTCGAATCCCTTTCCCTCGAATCCCTTTCCCTTCGAATCCCTTTCCCTCGAATCCCTTTCCCTCGAATCCCTTTCCCTCGAATCCCTTTCCCTCGAATCCCTTTCCCTTCGAATCCCTTTCCCTCGAATCCCTTTCCCTCGAATCCCTTTCCCTCGAATCCCTTTCCCTCGAATCCCTTTCCCTTCGAATCCCTTTCCCTCGAATCCCTTTCCCTTCGAATCCCTTTCCCTCGAATCCCTTTCCCTTCGAATCCCTTTCCCTCGAATCCCTTTCCCTCGAATCCCTTTCCCTCGAATCCCTTTCCCTTCGAATCCCTTTCCCTCGAATCCCTTTCCCTTCGAATCCCTTTCCCTCGAATCCCTTTCCCTCGAATCCCTTTCCCTCGAATCCCTTTCCCTCGAATCCCTTTCCCTTCGAATCCCTTTCCCTCGAATCCCTTTCCCTTCGAATCCCTTTCCCTCGAATCCCTTTCCCTCGAATCCCTTTCCCTCGAATCCCTTTCCCTTCGAATCCCTTTCCCTTCGAATCCCTTTCGACCCGAATCCCTCTCCCTCGTTTTCTAATCCTTTAACTGTTGTTTCTCTCCTTCTTTCTTTCCCAGATGACTCCCGAATTCCCGGTGGACCTTGACCTGACGCCCGAGCTCGACCTCGACTCCTGCTCGTCCTCGACCTCGACCTCGGCCTCGGGGTCGCACTTCGAGTTCTCTTGCACTCCTGACGTTGCTGACGCTCTTTGCGACGTCGGGCTGACGGTGTCCGACTGGCTCGACCCTTCCCTCAACAGCTTCATCAACAGCTAAACGTCAGGAGAGGGAAAAGGGAGGAGAGTGAGAGCGAGGAGTGGAGTGGAAAAAGGAGGAAGAAAAGAAGAGAGGAAGTGCGATAAAAGGAGAAGAAGGAGGTAAGAGTGACATAGAGAGGAAGAGAGTGAGAGTATCAGGAAAAGGGAAAGAGTGAGCGAGTGCAGTCGGTCGAGTCGATAGACAGTTTTTTGCGTCGAGTTTTGTGGTTATAGAGAGGCACGAAAAGAAAGCAAAAGAACAGATACAAAAAGAGATTGAAAGAAAGAAAAAGTTTATTGATTTCGTCAGCCTTCGTGGATAATGGAAGTCAGGAATGGACTTGTATATTTCTCAAGACTGGAATCACAGAGAAGGGTGAGAGAGGGAGGGGGAGGGAGAGGGAGAGAGAGGGGGTGGGTTTCATCCCCCTCTTTAATCTCCGTCTTACCCCTTATTTTTCTGTCAGCACCCTCAGCCTGTGTCAGTCACGAAGAGAAATCAGCAACAGTGTCAGCAGGAGTGAGAGTTGTCATTGCTAATTCTGAAGTACCCTGTCACATCTCTTTGTCACCAAGGATATTCATTTTGTATTACCATTATCTGTTAAGAAAATCCGTCTCTCTTTCTTGCCTTTACTGAGAAAAAAATTATATTTTTTCTTTTATTGTCAAGAGAAGCTTATGTTTGTTCCTTCGTTTCAACTGTCAAGAAAATTAATGTATATATCATCCACTTGTCAAAAAATAATGTTCTGTGAAGAAAATCGTGAAGGTTTTTCATCAGTTGGTCAAGAAAACTTCCTGGCAGTTATTCTAGAAGCTTCTGGAACCGCCTGGAACCACTTTGACGGCGGATGGAACCGGAAGTCATTCAGCACGTGCGTTCTCGAGGAAGACTTCGGAAAACGGTACAGGCGGTAAATACAAATTGGCTATTTTTTCCAAAATGTCTTTCTATGTATTGTGTCCTTTTTGGCATCTGCTTTCTATGTCTCGCCCTTCGAGGAAAGTCTGGCTGGTCCCAGAATTCCCTCGCCTCTTTCTCTTTATGAAAAAAGCAAAGGAAAAGAAAGAGAAACTTATTTTGATACAGAAATAAAGAAATCCCAGATGCCAGATGCCAAAAAGTAACCGTTTTCTTCTTCTAAGCCAGAAGACGAATGTCAGTTTTATTTTGTTGTTTTCTCTGTATGAATCCCATACTTCATGGTCATCCACACATTCATTTTAGAGGCATTACAGCTGCGAAAAATAGTATCACCACTTATATATATGTATGTATGTGTATATATATATATATATATATATATATATATATATATATATATTCTTATAATTGGAGTAACTTTTTTCGCATTTTTCGATTTGTCAGTATCACTGGGTCATATAGGATCAATAGTCTCTTCTGTTTTTTTCTTAGTCAATATTTTCCCGATTTTGAGATGTTAGAGAAAACCGCTTGGAGGACACGACGAATGTACCTTCAGTCATTTTTGAATTTCGGACGAATGCGTTTCGCTTCAGCCAAATAGTAATGGGGTAATAATGGCACCGTGTATACTGATGAGGGTATTGGCAGTTAATAGCAGTTGCGAATATGTGTATGTATATACATATAAAGACATATATATATATACATATATATATATATATATTTATTTATATATATATATATATATTTAAATGTATATATATATATATATATATGCATGTATGTATGTGTGTGTGTGTGTGTATAATATATATAGATATGTTTATACATACACACGCACACTGTATATGGGTGTGTACGTATGTATGTATATTGTCCTTACTACCCTCATCATTATCTATTATGACCTCCGAGCTGTATAGCAAGAGGCCGGGAGGGGAAGAGGGCGAGAGGGGGAGGGAGGGGGTGAGAGGGGGGAGGGGAAGGGGGAGGCAGAAGAAAGGCGGTCCTCGAGGGGGGGTCGGGGTCGGGGGGTTCACATATCACGCGTCATGACCGCTTAATGTCTATCATTATATTCCAACCCCCCCCCCCCCTTTACCCTCCCTCCTTGCCTTTACGTTATTCTGACTCCCTTCCCTCTCCCCCTCCTCCTCCCCACTCCCAGACGGGTCCCCTAATCCGAATAGATCGCTCCCCCCACGCCCCCCCCCCCACACGCCCAATACAACAACCAAAAATAGATAAATAAAAGAAGGGAAATTTTCTCATGGATCGAAAAACGGGAAATTTATGACTTTGGAAGTTGATTAAAAAGAGATCGTTTCGTCAGGAAAAAAAAGAAAATCAAACGGCGAAGCCAGACATCAGCGTCTGTCTGTCTGTCTGTCTGTGCCGTCGAATCACGCCGTGGCCGAGTTCGGGAACGTGCTGTGTGTGTGTGTGTGTGTGTGTGTGTGTGTGTGTGTGTGTGTGTGTGTGTGTGTGTGTGTGTGTGTGTGTGTGTGTGTGTGTTTATATATAAACACATAAACACATACATGCATACACATACACACACACACACATTTACATATACATATACATATACATATCCATATGTGTACATAAATTCATACATATACTTATATATACATATATATACATACATACATATATATATATATATGTGTGTGTGTGTGTGTGTGTGTGTGTGTGTGTGTGTGTGTGTGTGTGTGTGTGTGTGTGTGTGCGTGCGTGTGTGTATATTTATATGTATATATATGATGTATTACGTACGTATTTGTGCGTATGTACACGTGTGTGCACATGTATGACGTCCACGTGAGAAAATACATTCATCTCTTTTTTGAAATATCGTGGATGATATTTAATCCGTAATTTAAGGTGCGTTTTTCTTCGTTCCATCATGATCGTTTCGACCTTAAACGTGATTGACTTTATGCTAAAAACAGAAAAATCATCATGTTTATTTTTGGGTAAAAGGGATATATTTTGAGATAGCTGTAAAGAGATATGTGCAGCGTGCCTGCAGTTTTAGATGAACGCATTTGAAGTCA
Organism: Penaeus chinensis; assembly: GCF_019202785.1. NCBI lineage: Eukaryota > Metazoa > Arthropoda > Malacostraca > Decapoda > Penaeidae > Penaeus > Penaeus chinensis. The sequence continues at coordinate 16,852,851 of NC_061835.1, forward strand.
ATGGCTTCCATATGTACTGCATTATATATATATATATATATATATATATATATATATATATGTATATATATGTATGTATGTATGTATATTACATATGTGAGTTTGAATATATGCATAAGCATACATAAACGTGACGTTTAGTTAAGGAGTTTTGGAGTCCCCGCGAGTGACCTGTTGAGGCCACTTCGTAAACACTGTGTCTGTCCATGAACAGAGGGACGATGAACGCATTTTGAACTTGGAAATGTTTCTGAAGTGAAGGCGTGATGTGATTCAGTTTCAGAGAAGGAAATGTAAGGAGAAATGACCGAAGAGAAATGACAGCTCTCTCCGACTGATCCCGAAGGAGCGAGGGACGAGAGAGGGCGCCGTCCCGCCTCGTCCCTTCCTCTGTGAACTCCTCGGGAGACGGACGACCAACACTGACGCTGATATTTATGAAGATGTGACGGAGTGGGTTGGCGTCTTGGATTCCTACCAGAGGATGATCAAGAGAAGATTAACGAGAAAACGAGTGAGAGAAAGAAAGAAGGAAAAAAAATTAGCAAGGAAAAAAGGAAGATTGAAAACAGAAAAATATTAGAAAACTCGATATTGAAATCCTTCTTTGCCCCCCAACCCCCCTTCACCCAACCCCACACCTCTTCCCCAAACAAGGAAAAAAAATACGATGGCCATTTGATAACCGAAGACAACGGGACAGTTTAATACTTTTATACACTATGGATGCGTGTTCTTGTAACTTGTGCGGAACACTGCAGTTTCTTTGTCGGGCCTGTAATTGTTCTTCGGAGGGCTTCAGCCACAGGGGGAGGGGGAGGAGAGGGGGAACGGGGGGGCAGGGAGAGGCCTAGGTTATAACATATATATATATATATATATATATATATATATATATATGTACATGCATATATATGTATATATATGTGTATATATATATATGTGTATATATATATGTATATATATATATATTTATATATATATATTACGGACTTCTTATTGACTAGATAGTGATGTGAAAGGAAGGGACATATAAATGACAATAAGACATTTAAAGTGACATTTTCAGTATAGGAAAGAAAATTCCTTCCTGTTACGGCTGAGAATTTTGAGAAAGGAGACTCTGTTGCGAAAATGCGAATTCTCTTGGGTCCTGAACGAATTCTAGAATATAGAAAGAGGAGGAGGAAGAAGGAGAAGGAGAAGAAATGAAAATTATTTTGGCGAAAAGTTTTGGAAAAAATAAGGCAATGAACATTGACTCAGAATAATATTTTTGAGTGTTTCGATATATGAAGAAGAGGAGAAAGAGTGATGAAATAAGGAATAAAAATGACTTTGGAAAAAGAGAGAGAGACGCATCTTCGTCGCAAAATTAGAGAGAAACAAATAAATTTTAAAAAACAAAAAGAAATCAAATATTGTAAATTGCCAAAAGTTTTAACAAAAAAAGCAATTGACAAAACCAATATTTAAAACTGAAATGTTTGTCCCAGAAATAATCGCGAAATAAAATTGAAACAAATATTGATGCTGGTGCCTGAATTTACGAGATGATCGGGTATGCTAAGTGCTCTAGTGAAATGAAGACGAAAGCGAGAACAAGAAAAAAGGAAGGAGAGATGACGAAGGAGAACCGGAGGAACTTAAAGGAACCTTATAAGGAATGCGGAGAAGGAGAGAGAAGGAAAACACGAAACGAAGAAATCCAACGAGACAAACGAAGAAGCAAACAAAGAAAATGTGAGAAAAAATAGACAAAACACCACAGAAAAAGAGAGAGAGAGACACATAACAAAAGAAAATAGACAAAAAGGTCTTGCAAAATGCGTGTCCATTTTAAATATTCGGCGTTGCTATGGTAACCGTTCGAGCGTCGGAAGCTGCAATTAATTCGGGTGAAAATAACCTCTCGGGAGTTTCTGAAGTTATTCGAAAGGAATTGATTTGTGTATATTAGTGCTAGATCTATTTCTCAATAAAAGATATCCTTTTGAAAATAGAGAAAAGATGTCGGAAAATTCTAAAATGAAAGATGAATAAATTCAATCATAAAACAGAAGGTGTAAATAATATAATTTTGGTTTGAATCAGGGACAATATCTCCCTGTGAATTAAATGAAAATAATTTAAAAATCGCAATATATATGTAAAAATATCTATATGTAACAGATGAAACAGTTATTTTGGGAATTATTTTTTAAAAA
>NC_061835.1:16860057-16877359 GCF_019202785.1 Penaeus chinensis
CCAATGAGAGACGAGGAAACTGCCCAGGGAAGATGTCCGTCTCTATGGAACGAGTTGATGACCTGTTTGGAATTTAGGGAGAGAAAGAAAACGAGAAGAGAGGAGTATCGTGACCTGTTCGTTCTGACCTGAAGTGACCTGTCGCATAGACCTGGTTTTTAAGGTTCTTTGGTCATCACTGGAGAATGTAGATGAGGAATAGTGATCATAAAGAGTAGAAGGAAGAAACGATGATAGTAATAAGGAATAATGACATAAATGATACCAACAGTGGAGGATCACCCTTCAAGGAGTTGTACATAGAAGTCAGTTTTGTTTTTCCTCTCCTCTGGTGACCACGAATTGAAAACCACGTAACAAAATACAAAAAAAAAAAAAAAAAAAAAAATGATTTTGCTTCTGCATGGGAGTGTCTGAAGATGAGGAATGCTGAACTATTTCAAATAAATGGTCTTGATAAGCAAAACATGAATTAGAGGAAAGGGTTTGTCTAGGGCACAAAGCAAAAGATAAGGAACTGATCAGTGAAGGAGTGCAAAGAATGCAATTGCAAATGAACTAAACGTTTCTAAGTAATTCTAGATAATTCAAAGTACAAGAAAATTTGTCAAGAAAGCTATAAATACGCTAGAAAAAACTGATGCATAAAAGTGATTACAAACACAACTTTGGAGAAAAAGACGAATGCCAGGAAACAATGCTAATAATTAACCCATCGGCCTTAGACACGTCCTGAATGTAATGTTTAATTTTTAGGCCTCAAAAAGGATAATGATATTCCACATAATTCAGATGTGGCTTGTCATTTATAAGTTTTTAAAAAGTGATATCCCCCCTCCCTTTAAACAAAAAAAAGTAAAAATACTAAAAAAAAACGAAATAATAATAATTTTTTATACGAGACGAACCCCGAACTGAAGCAAAGTCTAATTCTATTAATAATAAAATTAAATAATCTAATTCTAAAAACCGAATTCATGGAAAGCCTCGTCTAGCATTTTTTTACAATTATTCCTATTATTTTATATATATATATACTTTTTTCGTCACATAACTCAAGCACTGGATAGATAATTTTTTTCTCTCTCTTTCTAAGTGAACTTTACGGTCTTTGCGAGCACTTAAGTGGGTGGATGAGAGCTGTTCTTGAATTCGGATAAAGTTAAGTGTCAGTATTTATCGTCAATTAGCATAGGGACTCACTGCATAGAATATATTTTATAGTAGAGAACCTCAATATCTATAGGCTGTGTGTATGCAAATATTTTCTATATGATATGATATATGTACCCTCCCACCTCTCCCCCCTCTTTCACCTCCCCTCCCCCCCCTTTTCCCCCTTTCTAATTCTGTTTTCCTCCCCCCCCCCCCCCCTTCCCCTTCCCCTTCACACTTCAAAAAAGCAAGAAAAATGATTTTTCACCATATATTAACTGTAAGATAATGCTATACACAGAGCACAACCATAGGGCGAGAAGGCTCCGCGTCTGGATGCTCGTAAGGTCGGAAGTTCTAGCCAATGACGGGAATTTCCGCCTTTAACGTTTCTCTCTCGGAGGATATTAATAAAGGAACAGCGAGATGGTCGAGTTTAGCGTGGTTTAAACAGGGATTTAAAACCCTATGCGATTTCCAAAGTGACGGTGGGATGTTTGCTGTTGTTTTTGGTGTCCAACTTCATCTTGTTTATTTATCTGTCTTCGATTTTTTATTGTTATTATTAAGGAAATGTTTGAATGTTTTGAAAAGGAAGACATGCGAGCGTCTTGTCCGTTTTAGCTTTCCGTGTCTTTCTAATCTCTCTCTCTTTCTCTCTCCCTCTCTCTCTATATATAAATCTATCTATCTTTCTCTATCTATCTATCTATCTATCTATCTATCTATCTATCTATCTATCTATCTATCTCTCTCTCTCTCTCTCTCTATATATATATATATATACATATATATATATATATATATATATATATATATCTATCTGTGTATCTCACTGTCTATCTCCCTCTCTCTCTATCTGTCTGTCTGTCTCGCTACATCTCTCTCCGCACCTCTTCTCTTTCTTCTTCCCTTCTTCGCCCGCCTTTCTCCCAAAAAGCGGTTTGGAAAATAATCAGAAATGCAGGGAAACAAATGAAGAAACAAATAAATCTGAGAAAGAAGGAAGGAAGATGGTGATAAAGGCAGAAAAAGGGAGAATGTGAGAAGGTGAACAGGGAAAACCGATAATAACTCTAGAGATAGAGAAAACCGTGATAACGGACGGAGGGAGAGGGAAGAGGTGTTAGGAGAAAAAGGATGAAGAAAATAGAGAGAAAAAAGACAGAAACACCAAGTGAAAGAAAGAAATGGATGAAAGAATAATCAGATTAGAAAGAAGAAAATAGAGAGGAGAGAAAAAAATAAGAGTGAGGGACAGAAGAAAGCGAAAGGAGTATAACAGAGAGAAAACGAGGAAGAAGAAGAAAGGGAAAGAGAGAGAAGACAGAACAAAAAGAGAGAGCTCGAGGAAGAAGAAGAAGAAAGGGAAGGGAGAGAGAAGACAGAATAAACACAGTAGCAAAGAGGACGTGGACGAAAGGAGGCTTACGAAGGAATCGAGACAAAGGAAAAGCTCAATAACTGACTTGCAAAGCAATACTTTATACAAGTTTTGTATATTTTTTTAAAAGTTATAACTTGACACGAAGAAAATTAGAAAGCAAATAAAAAAAAAAATAAGTTTGAAAAATCACATAGTGTTTGATTTGTTATATATTAACATAAAAAGCATATTTCTCAGAATAGAACTTTAATGTCTAAGGAAAAGTGATTATAATGTGCATGGAAGATTTCAGAAGAAAAAAATGCAAACTTGAGATGAAAAGTGTTTAAACAAAGATAATTAAATAAATAAAGGAAGGAAGAAGCAGTTTGATAGGTATTCATAATGGCAGATATTTTTGGATTTTTTTTTGTTTTGAAAAGTTTTTGAAGCTCATCCAAAAATGAAATATGAAAACTGACATCCAGACGTATGTCCTTTTGAAAATCATAGTGTGACTTTTGAACTTTTTTGAGAAATAAAGAGCTTAAGATAACGTAGGGATAGTTTTTAAAATATAGCCAATTTTTGTGGTGTTTCTTTCACTCACGAGTTCCATAGAAATTAATAAAGGATAATAATAAACACTTATATATCACTTTAGTGTTATAGATTTTAGGAAAACAAATATATAGTAGAAGAAAAAAAACGATAATAATCTCTCTTTTCTGGTCGTCTATAAGCACTTCATATATATATATATCAAACTGTAAACAAACATGTCATACCACTGCCGTTTTTTAAATGTAAAACCAAATGACCAATCACAACTACGCTGGGCGCCAAAGCAGCGTTCTGATTGGCCAGACAACAGGTACGTCCAATAGTCTCACGCGTTTCAGCTTTGTCGTAAGTGTGACGCAATCAATTACGTCATCAATGCCGCTCTTTTCTACGTACTTGCAATGTTGTTCTTTTGATTTCTTCTTTTTATTATTTTTCATTAATTTTACAGTAAAATAGATTTTTTATTCAGTTTAAATTTACTTCAATTGTTATCTACTCTTTTTAACGAAGAAGTTCAAACAATTCATCCATAAATATACCTGCCACTTAAAGAAAACGGGAAATCTCCTGTGGGAGCAAAGAAAACCGGAAGAGTGACATCCAAATAAAGAAGGGAAACTCATGAAAAGATTACCATTTCATGATATCAAAATAGGTATGATGATAAAACAGTAACCAATCAGAACAATGATGATGATAAATATATAGTAATAGAGATGCCAACAAATATTTCGATGATAACGGTACAGGAATGAAGTGTCAACAGATGCTGCTGCGTATATATATATACACACATATATATATGTGTGTGTGTGTGTGTGTGTGTGTGTGTGTGTGTGTGTGTGTGTGTGTGTGTGTGTGTGTGTGTGTGTGTGTGTCTGTCTGTCTGTCTGTCTGTGTGTCACACACACACGACACGACACACACACACACACACACACACACACACACACACACACACACACACACACACACACACACACACACACACACACACACACACACACACACACACGACACACACACACACACTACACACACACACACACACACACATACACTACACACACACTACACACACACACACACACACACACACACACACACACACACACAACCACACACACACACACACACAAACACACACACACACACACACACAACACACACACACACACACACACACGACACACACACACACACACATACACTACACACACACACACACATACACTACACACACACACTACACACACACACTACACACACACACTACACACACACACTACACACACACACTACACACACACACACACACACACACACACACACACACACACACACACACACACACACACACACACACACACACACACATATATATATGTATATATATACCCACATCCAAGCAGTCTCCGAGAAGGGGAAAGCCAGGTGTTCAGTTCCAACCCGACCGTTCATCCAGGAACAACTTCAGCGCCTCCTGCCCGTTGGAAACCAGTTCAGGGATTAATAAAAAGTAAATAAAAATAAAAATGTATCGCTGTAATCCTGCCATGTTTTTTATCCTATTTCTTTGGTACTCGAAGTTGGAGGAAAGGGAAGGGAAGATAACAGAACGAAAAAAAACAAAAAAAAACATGGCGGGATTCCTTGTTACTTCCGGCCTAGACATCGTTTGGTGGGTCAAGCATTTCATGGGGTTAGGTTTGTTTCGATCCCACGCATACGCTGTAGGCATACGAACGTACATTCACACACACACACACACACACACACACACACACACACACACACACACACACACACACACACACACACACACACACACACACACATACATACATACACACACACACACACACACACACACACACACACACACACACACACACACACACACACACACACACACAGAATCATGCCGCTGGTGCTGCCATCTCTCGACTGAATTTAGAAACTATTGCTCAATTTCTTTTTATTTTTCAAATCATTTTACTCTCAGCCATTCCTTTATTCACTCTCTCAGGGTCATCATTATTTTTTCTTTGTATCTCTTAGTCTTTAATATATACATAAATGTGATTTATACATACACAAACACATGCGTTTATAATATACTTAGATATATCAGCCACATTCACAGTGCTTTTTTACATAATTTTCGAACATCGTTTAACTTTCCGAAGTTCAATAGGCAGTTTTCATTCATCAGGATCAAACAAAAGAACATCGTCCATAGAAAAGAATATATTTTTCCCGCCAAAAGAAGTGAGAATCCGATGACGTCATCGAGTCACGTGACCGCCAACGAATCTAGGCCTATCACGCTGTCTATATATCATTATTTCATTTAATGTGATAATTTCTTTTCCCCTCCATTGTAAATAATGCTATTATCTCTCTCAACCCCCCTCAAAAATAGATATTACGATAAGCCAATAAACATATATTTGCCCACCGTCTGCAGTGGTACAGTACTTTAAGTAAATATGATTTTACACTTTGATATGACTGCATTTTTATGTTTTTAATTTTCCATGGTTGCCGCTGAGGTCCTTAGGAGAGTGTGTGTCAAGTGGTTGTGTATATATAGTGCCCTTGTAGCCACCAGGATTTAAGGATAAATAATAAAAAATGTATAGGATTGATTAAATTCTTGTATTTTTACTCAAGCTTTAGTGATGCCAGGTTGATGGGAGAGATAAGTAAGGGTAGCTGTGATTGGTTGAGGCCAATGGGCGTATATAACTGTAGCTGTGATTGGTCGAAACCAATGAGCATAAGTAATGGTAGCTGTGATTGGTCGAGATCAATGGGGACAAGTAACGGTTGTTGTGATTGGTCGAAGCCAGCAGATGCCAAACATGTCTTTTTTAAGGGTTTGTTTTTCTATTTAATTTTGTATTTATTCACTGTGTTTTATAAGGAATTATTCACCTTGAAAATTGGGTAAACGATTTCCTGCTGTTCTTCCCAAGATTTTTATTAAAATATTTTCTGCAACTCGAAGGCACTGATGACGTCACAGTGCCATGATACGTCATCGATTGTAAATTTGTGCAAAGCGCAATTTGGTTTGTTTTTCCTTTCTTCTTTCCGCATGGAAACAATTTGCGATTTTGTAAAATGTGTAAGTTCGTTTTATATTACATCTGAGACAATCACCAGAGATGCACTTTGACTATTGCGGAAGAGGGTTAATGAATGCGCGCGGCGAGAGTTGCAGGTTTGTCATTTCAAATCCAAGGAAAGCGTCCAAAGGAAATATTATTCGCGAGGATTGTGTGATGATTTTCCTATGCCTTTGGGAACTTTTAAATGCAACTTCCTCCCTTCTAACATGTGAAAAATATCAACACTTTCCCATCAAATGCATCAATGCCACATCAAATTTCACCTCGAAATTAGCTGATCACTTGAATCACTCTTTATGATCCATAATCTCTCGAATATTCTCTATTTTCTACAAAACAAAACAACCAAACAGCCACTTTCATTTCGCAGAGCGGTGATTTAAGGCTCAATATAGCCTTAGAAAAACACACGAATTTGAACCTTACAGTCATCACACGGGAACCTCGAGCTTACCATTATCATCATGCATCACCCAGCCTCATCCCTGCCACTGTAACTAGAGTCGAAAATCCTCCATAAGCACATGGAGTCTTAGACCTTAAGGATCAGCCAAGCGTCAGACAGAATCGGTTGATCTCTCGTGTAATGTAATTATTTATAAAAACAATTTATTTGTTTACAACTACAGCTTTCTGTACGATGTATGACTTTATCTCTCATAAATACTTATTCACTTGCAAGTACAGTGCGTGGTCGCAGATAAACTTTTTTAAGATACTTGAGCAAATAGGGAATAATAACCATATCTGCGAACATACACTTTCCTTGCAAAGCGAATGTCTTTGTTCAACCATTGTAAGATTTTTTGTTATTGTTGTTGTTACCCTGTTCTTGTCTAGATATATGAGCAGCGACCAGACCTGCTCTAGATTTTCCGTTGTGGCAGACCAGTGCAAGACGGTCTCCAATCTTTGTACAATATCGTATGATTGCAAGGCTGTGCAATTCAATTCTTGTAGAATTTCCAATAACAAGCTGCTGTGTGTGCAGGTTCAAATGTCACCTTGTGTTTAATGTTTCGTGTGTTTGTATGATGTAAACATACTTTGAATTTGTAGGTGCAATTTTATATTTCATATATATATAGAGATATATACATATATATATACATATATGTATATACATATATGTATATATACACACACACACATATATACATATATGTACATACATATATGTATGTTTGTATGTATGATGTATTTATATGTATATATATATACATACATATACATATATATATATATACATATACGTATACGTATATATGTATGTATGTGTGTATATATGTATATATATATGTATGTTTATTTATATGTAATTGCACATACTTCTCAGAATTTCCACTTTTACTTTTTCTTGGTATAAACAGTGAGAAACATAAGCTAGTTTTGAATAATTTCTTGTGGGAAATATCTTTAAAAAATGCTGTGTCACTCAGGTACTCTATCGTTCTAGTTATCTAATATAACTCTCCAATCTCTCTTTTCTTTTGAGTTTTATTTTCTTTCTATTGCGACATCTGCATAGTTTTTCCCCCGAAAACTCATGTACAAATTTCAGGAAAGAAATATCAGTGAAGAAGGGGTAATCAATTACTTTCCATTAGGGGCAAAGATCCTATTGTTATAGAAGGATCTTCTGACCCTAACTGAAAAGGGAACAGCTGCCCCCTTTGCTGTATAATGCCGTCTCAATTTTATTACAATAGTCTCCCGTCTTCAACGCTACAAATACGTTTTCTTTTTGATATCACGGTAAGTGCTGCGTTTCCCGTTTTCTATGATTGACTCTTGCTCAAATGGCATTTCCGTTGAGGTAGTTTGTGCTAGGCATTATCATCAATTAATCCATAGGAATAACTTGCCATTCAGTGCTCAAGAAATTGCTCCAAGAAGGGAAAAACAAGCGTTTTGATTTTGCTTTTCATTTCGCCAGTATGCGCCCCAGTGTGTGCGTAAAGCCATCTTATCTTCCTTGGCGTTCCATCCCTCAGTCCTTCAGCCTCAAAGCTCACATAATGTTCTCAAGAGAGACCACACATCAACCCCATTATGATTAACTCTTTCCATGCTTAATTCTCGCTCCTTTTTTGTCTTCTCTCTTTCATCATTTTCTTATCTCCCTGTTTAATGACATTATCTTTTATCATCATTGTACGTGTGTCTATCTGCATGTCTGTCTGTTTGTTCTGCGAGAGATTTTATTTGACCAACATCTCCGATTAATTCCAATTAGATATTCATACAGTACAAAGACATTTAAGTAAATAATAAAAAAGGGAAATTTATACAATAAAATAATTAGAATATCCTTTATAAAGTTTATCACAGGTTAAAGAGTAAAGTAATTGAATCCATCAATTCCAGAATGTTACATTTCATAATTTTATCACAGTATTTAACATTTTTCACAGCTGTTATGTTAATGTTGTTGCGATATTTAACAACTTACTAACAATTAACATATAGTTGTATCTTATTGTTATTTTTTCTATATATATAATAATGATAAATAGGGGAGTGTTGCCAACAGCATGGCATGTAATAACTGAAAGCATCTTTAAAAAATATAGAATTAATCTCTCTCTCTCTCTCTCTCTCTCTCTCTCTCTCTCTCTCTCTCTCTCTCTCTCTCTCTCTCTCTCTCTCTCTCTCTCTCTCTCTCTCTTCTTTCTTCCTTCTTCATTTTCTTTCTTTCCCTTGTAATCAGAAAGAGAGAGAAAAAAATGATAGCCAAAAAAGTGCAGAGAAAGGAAGATCATTCATTTTCCGTTCCCGTAAGGCTGACATTTAGCCTTTAATTAGTAGGATTTTCGTCTCAAACTACTGCTGATTAGCGCACCTTTTCTACTGCAGTGCTCAGTTCAGTTTGTCTTTTTATTTACTAAATTCTAAAAGTATTTTTTATTAGTGCTGTTATTACTTTCATTATTATTATCATTATTATTATTATTATTATTATTATTAATATTATTATTATCATTGATATTATTACTATTGTTATTATTATTATTATTAACATTATTACTATTATCATTGTTATTATTATTACTTTTATTATTAACCTTATAATTATTACCCTTATCATCATTATTTTACTATTATTACTAATATTTTTATAATTCTTTGCATTATTATCATCACAACCATTACTTTTTTTTCAATTATTATTTGTAGTAATTTTGAGTTATCGCTATTCTTTATATTGACATTATTATTTTTATTATATTCATGATAACCATAACAATTATCATATTTGTTATTATTATTGCTGATGTTGCTATTATTCTTACGATCACTATAATTATCTTCTCTATTACCATTATCACTATTATTTCTATAATCATAATTTTCCTCCTCGTCATCGTTACTTTATACAATATGCCATAACACAATCATCTTCCTTTCTCTCAATACATAATTACTGAGATATTCCAATATAAGAGGGAGAGAGAGAAAAAGAAAGGGAAAAAAGATGCGATATATATATATGTATATATATATATATATATATATATATATATATATATATATATATATATATATATATATATATATATATGTATATATATATATATACACACACTTACATATATATGTATGTATGTATATATGTATATGTATATACGTATATATATAAATATATATGTATGTTTGTATACATATGTGTATATATACATAAATATATATATATATATATATATATATATATATATATATATATATATATATATGTATATATGTGTGTGTGTGTGTGTGTGTGTGTGTGTGTGTGTGTGTGTGTGTGTGTGTGTGTGTGTGTGTGTGTGTGTGTGTGTGTGTGTGTATGTGTGTGTATGTATATATGTATATATATATATATATATATATATGTATATATATGTATATATGTATATATATATGTATATATATATGTATATATATATATGTATGAGGTGAACATGTGCAGTGGCAGAGCTCCCCGCCTCTCCATACTGCTACCATATCACACCAGCGTCCCAGCGTCGAGTTCAATAGGATAATCATAAAAATACGTAACTAAACATTCAGTACTGAGTAAACAAAAAAAATAAATGTTTCATACATTTTTTTTTTCGAAAGATTGTATCTTTCCACAATGTTGTTCCACTGAATGGTACCGCCGGATGAAAGAATTTATATGTACAGTATATATCTACATACATATGCACACATGCAACTATATATGTGTGCGTGTATCTTTTGTGTGCATATATATTTATGTCTGTGTGTGTACATATATGTATATATATGTATATGTATGTATATATGTATATATATGTATGTATACTGAACTGTGTGTGTACGTATCACCCCTATCGACCCCGTAAGGACGTTTGTCCCGTCTCCTGTAAAGGACAGATGACCCTTACGGACTCCAGGGCATCACTGAGGTCTTCGTGTTTATGTTACACACACACAAGGATCTCAGCTCTATTAGATATAAGGAAATAGATAAATACAATAACAAAAATGAGAAAAAAAAGTGTAACAAAATCATTTTATAAACTCCTAAGCATGACCTGTACAGCATGGATTTTGTAGTTTGTATAATTCAATTCAATATGTGATTTTTATTAGTATGTTCTGTGTTTTATTTCGATCCATCCTCACGAAGCAAAAATACAGTTAGTTTGGTGAAGTATAAGAAATGCAATCAATGCAACATGACGGATATATGGTATGCTGAATGTAACAAAGATATAAAATATGATAATGAAGTAAAGAATAAAACAAACACTTGAATTTAGTGACCAGAATTCTATATATAGATATAAATAACACACACGCGTGTATATACACATTATAAACACACAGAAATAATAGCTATAGAAATAATAATAATAATAATACTAACAATAACGATAATATTAATAATGATGATCATAAAAATAATAATAATAATAATGATAATGATATTGATGATAGTGATAGTAAAAATGATAATGATCATGATGGTGCTATTATTGATAATAATAATATTATTGATAATAATAATATTATTGATAATAATGATGATAATAATAATAACGATGATAATAATGACTGTAATAAGAATAATGATGATAATAACTACAACTATAAGGATAATGGTAATGATAATGATGATAATAATATTAACAATAATGATAATGATAACAATAACTGATGATCAGTAATAAAAATAATGACGATGATAATAATAATGAAAGATTTTTTATTAATAATGATGATGATAAAATAATCATAAGAATGAAAATAAGAATAAGAATAAGAACGAGAAGAAGAATAGTAATAATAATAATGATAATAGTAATGATAGTGACAATAATAATAATGACAATAATAACAGTAATAATAACAATAATAATAACAATAATGATAATAACAATAATAATAACAATAATAATAACAATAATGATAATAACAATAATAATAACAATAATGATAATAACAATAATAATAACAATAATGATAATAACAATAATAATAACAATAATGATAATAACAATAATAATAACAATAATGATAATAACAATAATAATAACAATAATAATAACAATAATGATAATAACAATAATAATAACAATAATGATAATAACAATAATAATAACAATAATAATAACAATAATAATAACAATAATAATAACAATAATGATAATAACAATAATAATAACAATAATGATAATAACAATAATAATAACAATAATGATAATAACAATAATAATAACAATAATGATAATAACAATAATAATAACAATAATGATAATAACAATAATAATAACAATAATGATAATAACAATAATAATAACAATAATGATAATAACAATAATAATAACAATAATGATAATAACAATAATAATAACAATAATAATAACAATAATGATAATAACAATAATAATAACAATAATAATAACAATAATAATAACAATAATAATAACAATAATGATAATAACAATAATAATAACAATAATAATAACAATAATGATAATAACAATAATAATAACAATAATGATAATAACAATAATAATAACAATAATGATAATAACAATAATAATAACAATAATGATAATAACAATAATAATAACAATAATGATAATAACAATAATAATAACAATAATGATAATAACAATAATAATAACAATAATAATAACAATAATGATAATAACAATAATAATAACAATAATGATAATAACAATAATAATAACAATAATGATAATAACAATAATAATAACAATAATGATAATAACAATAATAATAACAATAATGATAATAACAATAATAATAACAATAATAATAACAATAATGATAATAACAATAATAATAACAATAATAATAACAATAATGATAATAACAATAATAATAACAATAATAATAACAATAATGATAATAACAATAATAATAACAATAATGATAATAACAATAATAATAACAATAATAATAACAATAATAATAACAATAATGATAATAACAATAATAATAACAATAATAATAACAATAATAATAACAATAATAATAACAATAATAATAACAATAATAATAACAATAATAATAACAATAATAATAACAATAATGATAATAACAATAATAATAACAATAATAATAACAATAATAATAACAATAATAATAACAATAATAATAACAATAATAATAACAATAATAATAACAATAATAATAACAATAATAATAACAATAATAATAACAATAATAATAACAATAATAATAACAATAATAATAACAATAATAATAACAATAATAATAACAATAATAATAACAATAATAATAACAATAATGATAATAACAATAATAATAACAATAATAATAACAATAATAATAACAATAATAATAACAATAATAATAACAATAATAATAACAATAATAATAACAATAATAATAACAATAATAATAACAATAATAATAACAATAATAATAACAATAATAATAACAATAATAATAACAATAATAATAACAATAATAATAACAATAATAATAACAATAATAATAACAATAATAATAACAATAATAATAACAATAATGATAATAACAATAATAATAACAATAATAATAACAATAATAATAACAATAATAATAACAATAATAATAACAATAATAATAACAATAATAATAACAATAATAATAACAATAATAATAACAATAATAATAACAATAATAATAACAATAATAATAACAATAATAATAACAATAATAATAACAATAATAATAACAATAATAATAACAATAATAATAACAATAATGATAATAACAATAATAATAACAATAATAATAACAATAATGATAATAACAATAATAATAACAATAATAATAACAATAATGATAATAACAATAATAATAACAATAATGATAATAACAATAATAATAACAATAATAATAACAATAATAATAACAATAATGATAATAACAATAATAATAACAATAATGATAATAACAATAATAATAACAATAATAATAACAATAATGATAATAACAATAATAATAACAATAATGATAATAACAATAATAATAACAATAATAATAACAATAATGATAATAACAATAATAATAACAATAATAATAACAATAATGATAATAACAATAATAATAACAATAATGATAATAACAATAATAATAACAATAATGATAATGATAACAATAACTGATGATCAGTAATAAAAATAATGACGATGATAATAATAATAACAATAATAATAACAATAATAATAACAATAATGATAATAACAATAATAATAACAATAATGATAATAACAATAATAATAACAATAATGATAATAACAATAATAATAACAATAATAATAACAATAATGATAATAACAATAATAATAACAATAATAATAACAATAATGATAATAACAATAATAATAACAATAATGATAATAACAATAATAATAACAATAATAATAACAATAATGATAATAACAATAATAATAACAATAATGATAATAACAATAATAATAACAATAATGATAATAACAATAATAATAACAATAATAATAACAATAATGATAATAACAATAATAATAACAATAATAATAACAATAATGATAATAACAATAATAATAACAATAATAATAACAATAATGATAATAACAATAATAATAACAATAATGATAATGATACAAACACACTATATATATGTTTGTGTGTGTGTCTGTTCATACCAAACGGGAAAACTGGAAAATATTCTCCACGAGATGGACAGAATGAATATACAATGCGTAGGTCAGATGACCCAAATGCTGGCGACTTTATGAAGGACCAGGAAAGAGTCCTCTTGTCAGGAGGTCAAGAACATGAAATGGAGTGGCTCTAGTCGTCGACAAAAACTTCTCAAAATCCGTTCCATCGTTCTGGTCCCAAAACGACCGCATGTTTCAAAATTAAAGTTAGTCCTGTAAATGTAAACTTCGTAGTAGCATATGCCGCCGCTGCGGATGCCCAGGACCAACAAGTCGACAGCATCAACAGCTCTCTTGATGGATTATTCTCATCATGTAAGTCGAATGAAATTACAATTGTCATGGTGACTGTCATGCTAAAGTTGGCTCAGAAACAGATGGGAGGACTGTTGACCCGAACGGCCTGGGGGAATGGAATGGGTGTGGAGCTGGACTTATAGATTGGTGTGAGGAGCAAAGTCTGGTCATCACGAACACTTGATTTAATGAACACCCCAGACGATATACATGGATTTGTCCAGGTGGTGGAGCCAGTCACCAAATCGACTATGTTATGATCAGTTCAAGATGCCTGAAATCAATAAAAAAAAAAAAAAAAAAAAAAAAAAAACTCCGGGTGCAGACGCAAATTCGGATCACACAAATAGATGGTCTCTCAAAAGTTGAAGAAAGCGAAGATTGTCCCCAACTTTGGCACAATGCAGACCAATCAAGAGGTGCGAGAAATTTTTAAACAAGATTTTTTTTTTTTGTAAATCTTCCAGATTCTTCTAACAATGACAATGGTAATCGTTTTGGTGCCTCCGTCGAGAATATCCAAGCAGCAGCTGCTAAAACAATCCGACAGTGGAAAAGAAGACGCCCTAATGAAGCTGGCTCCACCCAGAGCCCAAAGACCGGCTTCGAAAACGGCAAGCTTCAAAACAGATCACCGTGCAATATGAACTAATAAAAAAGAATACAAAAAGGAATGTAAGAAAGCCAAGGAAAAGTGGCTGCAGGAGAAATCTCAGTTGTAATCCCAAAGAAATGTTCTAAAGGATAGGATTATTGGCCACTGATCCTTTTCCTCCTAAAGTTGCATCAAAGCAGCAGACGGCCGCCTTCTCCACGAGACCTAGGATGTCAGAGCTCGTTGGGAGGAGTACCTTCAAGAACTTTTTGACGATGAACAAGAACCGAAAGATCTAGTCCTGGAAGCTGTCACACCTGGTCCCTACGGGAAATGAAATCTGGGAAAGGTCCTGACGGCGTGTACATCGAAATGCTCAGGGAGTAAATGATATCTATGAAGCAGGCAAGTTACCTAAAGAAATGATGAACTCAATATTCCTCTTACAGGGGATTAGAAGACAACTTCCTGCCCGAAATACCAGAGACCCAGTTTGGGTTTATGAAGGATAAAGGTACGAGGAACGCTATCTTCGTCGTGAGAATGACTGCAGAGAACCACCTAACACCAACAAAACAACTATCTGGTTTTCACTGACTATCAATTTTTTGATAAGGTCCGGCACTTAGAATTGTTCTAAATCCTCGCAAATATCCGCAAAGATGGCAAAGATATGAGACTAATTCAATCAGTCTACAAAGATACAAACAGTCTGTATATCCGATGGAACAACTAACTGGTTCCCCATCAAGCGAGGTGACCTGACTTCTTCAGTTTATACTCGGAGTTATCCTGCGGGAGATTGAAGATCGCTAAGACGGAATTGTTATCAACAGTTGTAAGATCAGCAACCTTCGTTATGCAGACGATACAGTTCTCATGGCCACATCTGTAAATGACCTCCAAAAAGTTTTTGAAGCTGTTCTGGAAGCCAGAATACACCCATGTCAACAGCAAGAAAACAAAATGCATGGTAGTTTCAAAGTCGGAGGCCCGACCAACTTGTCCCCTGAAACAAGGAGAAATATAAATCCAGAAGGTCTCCTCCTTCAATCATTTAGGAGCTCTTGGCACCTCAGATGCGCGTTGCAGGAAGGAAATCAGACGCAGATTCGGACTAGCAAAAGATGGATTCACACACACACACACACACACACACACACACACACACACACACACACACACACACACACACACACACACACACACACACACACACACACACACACACACACACACACACACACTGTGTGTGTTTGTGTATATTTATATATATATATATTATATATATATATATATATGTGTGTGTGTGTGTGTGTGTGTGTGTGTGTGTGTGTGTGTATATATATATATACATATATATATATATATATATATATATATATATATATATATATATATATATATGTGTGTGTGTGTGGGTGTGTGTACTTTTTTATACATTATTTTTTGAGACGTTAATGGTTCCTTAATTAACGATATTTTTAGTCTAAAGCCCATCTGCAGGATAATCTAACCGCCAAAAACTAATAATTAAAATATCCGCCTCTCGATGATAGCAGAAAAAAAGTGATTTATATTCTTTAAAGAATAACAAATGTATTTTGCACACGGAGATGGAAGGGAAATAAGCACAATTTGCGAATGGTGAATAAAAAAAAACTAGAATAGGGAAACAGATGAATAAATAAGAAATTGACGGGAAAAGATAAGAAAAATAAACATGATTAAAAAGTAATAAATCTCTTCCAGCCTCGGATAATACTACGTAACTGCGGAATTTGCACATACCATTTTCCCAATAAAATTGTCAAGAATAAATCACAAAAAAAGAGACAAAATCAAAAGAGAAAATATGAATGTATATGAAAACCTCATTCAGAAAAGGTCTAAGCATTTCCGAAAGCGGAAGGCAACAAAAAAAAAGAAAAAAGAAAAAAAGCAGCTTCCACGGGCGCAACGTGTGTTTTGCCGCCGCCTCCGAGACGCAGCG
>NC_061835.1:16877459-16882459 GCF_019202785.1 Penaeus chinensis
AGGGAAGTCCTCTACATGCTATTTGCATATAAACATTCGTCACCGGCCTGGCAGCCTCCAATAACTGAGATGGGCTGAGCTAGCCCCCCCCCCCGTCGGGTCCTGTGTACGCTCGCCAGAGGAAAGTACAGATACGCACACACACGTACATGCCCGCACACGAAACGCATTTATAGCAGTAGAGTGTAGGCACAAAAGCAGAGCAACGCTGACTTGCGATTACACACATATGGTCCAATGTAGCCAAGACACACAAGGGGGAAGAAGGAAGCAAGTTCACGGTAAGGATTAAACTCGACTCTATGGACACGGTGTTTATAGGTAGCCATGTATGTACACATACCTTGTATGTGTGTGTGCGTGTGTGTGTGTATATATATATGTGTGTGTGTGTGTGTTTGTGTGTGTGTGTGTGTGTATGTGTGTGCGTATATATACATATATATATATATATATATATATATATATATATATGTGTGTGTGTGTGTGTGTGTGTGTGTGTGTGTGTGTGTGTATGTGTATATATATGTTTATATATATATGGATGTATATATATATATAGAGAGAGAGAGAGAGAGAGAGAGAAGAAGAAAGAAAGAGAGAGAGAGTGGAAGACAAATGTCATCCTGAAGGTTCGCTTATATTCGTCCTATTCGTTCATCCTCAGCATCTGCCCAAGATCAAGCTTACAGACTCCTACGCGTGACGACTTCTTCGCTATATGTAAGAAATTAATCGCAGAAGATGCCTCCCGGACCTTCATTCGATAAAAAGATTGAGTCAGAAGCATTCGTTCCAACTCAGCTTGCCTAATGCTCGCACAGTCATTGACTCTCTTGCAGGTCTGATGCTGAAAAAAAAAAAATAGTTTTTTTCCTTTTTTTTCTAATAAGTGTAACCTGCTCTACAACCAGATTGTCAGGATCCATCAGTGTAACATTCATATACACTGAGTTTCAAGATGAATTGCAAGGGAGTATTACTAAATTTACAGTAGCATAAGGGGCACGCTCACCCGTTGTCATGTTCCGTGGCAGAATAGTGCAACATTGTGAGGCTGTATTTTCGATTATATTAATCTCGGATCTATATTTACTTATAACTAAGAACTTCAATATGGCGTGATATTGATACTGAAAATGTCATCATTTCTTTAATTGTCTATATATGCCTAGGCAATTACACATATATTCTAAGAAAATTGTGTTTTCTGACTGCTTTAACGGCAAATAGTGGCGTTGCTCTCACGCTCACAGTCCTCGCTGCTTCAGGCACCCCGAGAGTGACGCTCACAGCTTCATTCTGCACAATTCCAGGACTAGCTAAACGGATTTCTTGAATCAGGCGAGTGTAGAGACTAGCAAGATTCAAGCCGATAAAGTGGGCTTTGCTAACAAGAATCTAAGTAGCTTAATCAAGCCGTTCCCACAGCCCCTTTTTCTCGTTTTTTAAATACCTCTGCGTCTTTTATAATCACTTCG
This sequence comes from Penaeus chinensis, assembly GCF_019202785.1. Lineage (NCBI taxonomy): Eukaryota > Metazoa > Arthropoda > Malacostraca > Decapoda > Penaeidae > Penaeus > Penaeus chinensis. Next base: position 16,878,941 of record NC_061835.1, read on the forward strand.
GGTACTAGTGTTCGGGAAAGAGACCTAGAAACATCATTTATAAGAAAAGATGGCAGTGGGATGGCAAGATGATTTAACTTTTCCAACTGAAATTGTTAAATCACACTCAGTAGCCCTTGTTTCCAATATCAAGGATAAATCTTAAATCAAGAAATATTTTGCATGCTAATTATGAATTTACTGAATAATTGGTAATTTCAAAACGGGAGAAATCCATACAGTCTGTTGCATCAAGTCAAGAATAATGATTAATATTTGTTAGTTCTGGGTTTAAGCATTGGAATGTCTGAACTTAGTGCAGGATCTCTGGAGGATTCCTTGCCATTAGTGTAGTCTATGCAGACGTGAAAAAGTATAAGACGGACCCCTATTTCACGAGGATATTTGTGGAAAAACAACAATTCAAGTGTTTCATCTTTTGCTGTAAATATACTTACCGGTACGTTATAGACAAGCTGGACCCCAACTCTTACCTCCTATCACGTCAGGTGTATAGTTATACAGGATGTGAAACTCGCCACAAGGGCGGTGCACCATCGTAGCGCTATGGTTGTGTTGTCATCCTTTCTTTGCAAATGGCTGACAGTCAAATTTCTAGGCGCATTCAGACGCAGGGCAATTTTTGTATACTTTCTAAAATTAAAAAAACGAGGCAAATACGGTGCCTGGTACCTGAAAATGGATCTGAGTCCACTATAACTTATACCATCCTCATCCTGACTGTCGCCTTGTCCCTCTGAAGTCCATTATTAAAATCAACAAGGTCAGAAGAATCCATTACAGAGCGGGATATTGCAATATCGAAATTTCTATGAAATTTAGAAAACCTAGAATGATCTTTCATCCTCTAAGGAACTGAATTTGGTTGAAAGTTCCGACCCACTGAATAACTCAGTAGTAAGTGAAATATGGAAAGTCATAACCGTAGACTTTATTCCGTTGTAGAGAGACGTTTCACTAACTTTACTGTTTCTGTTTATCTCCACAAGTGGCGTACTTTATCCATTATAACGTCCATTTCTTTATGATAGTGATGTAGTATAAACAATAATCTATATTATTTGAAAATCATCATAAAAGGAAAATGGCGTTAATATTATCAAGCATGTATATAGACTCTTTCACCATCATAAACTCTTTTACTGTGACCGTAAAAAATAATTTCCATATCACAAAAATAATACAATAACTAAACAGGCAGAGAGACAAGAGACAGAGGGAGAAAAATAAAAAAGAGTAAAGAATGATAATAAAAAAAAAAACCTGCTGAAATATTCCTCGCATGAATCTGTAAATAAGTAACTTTGAACTTTGGCGAGGATGAATACATATTTTGCCTCGCGAAGAAAATGGTGAAAATATTAACAAAAGTCCTCTGTATCATTTCTCACATATTTACGTTCCTTTTTTATGTATGCAGTCCATGGGTTCATGAAAATGCTGCAGCCATTGTTGTCTTCAGCTTTGTTCTCTGCAGTTTTATGTATGTGCTTAGGGAAACGATATATATATATATATATATATATATATATATATATATATATTATATTATATATATATATATACAAAGAGAGAGAGAGAGAAAGAAAGAGACCGAGTTAGAGAGAGAGAATGGAACACAAATATCATCCTGAGGTAAATGTGTGTGTGTGTGTGTGTATATATATATATATATATATATATATATATATATATATATTATATATATATATACATATACATATATATATCAGTTTCCCTAAGCACATACATAAAACTGCAGAGAACAAAGCTGAAGACAACAATGGCTGCAGCATTTTCATGTATATATATACATATACATATATATGTATGTATGTATGTATTTATGTATGTATGCCTATATGTGTGTGTGTATATATATGTGTGTGTGTGTGTGTGTGTGTGAGGATGTGTGTGTGTGTGTGTGTGTGTGTGTGTGTGATTGTGTGTGTGGTGTGTGTGTATATATATATATATATATATATATATATATATATATATATATATATATGTGTGTGTGTGTGTGTGTGTGTGTGTGTGTGTGTATACACATTTATGTATATATACATATATATATGTATATATGCATTTATGCATGTATATGTATATATATGCGTGTTTGTGAGTGTGTGTGTATGTGTGTGTGTATGTGTGTGTGTGCGTGTGTGTCAGTGTGTGTGTGTGTGTGTGTGTTTGTGAGTGTGTATGTGTGTGTGTGTGTGTGTGTGTGTGTGTGTGTGTGTATATATATATATATATATATATATATATATATATATATATATATATACATGTACATAGTTACATATATATATATAAATATAAATGTGTGTGTGTGTGTGTATATATATATATGCATGTAAGTACATATATATATATATATATATATATATATATATATATATATATATATATATACATATAGATATGTGTGTGTGTGTGTGCAGTTCCCACCCTCCCTTCCCCCTTTCTCTCTCTCTCTCTCTTCTTCTTCCCATCCCCCCCCCCCCCCGGCCCCATCCGCCCCCTAATCGCCCGTAGATCACCGCCTGATTACTGCAATCAGTCTGGCTGATCTTCGCTGCATCGTCTTTGGATCACAGGATTTTTTCTTCACCTTCCTCCTCCTCCTCCTCTTCCCTTTCTTCTTCTTCCTTCCTCCCCTCCTCTTCCTCTTCTTCTACTTTTTTTCTCCACCTTTTCTTCTTCTTCTTCTTCTACTTCTTTCTCCTTCTCCCCCTCTTCATCTTCTTCTACCAATACCTCTTTTACTATTTCTTTTCGTTTTCTGAAAGAAATAAAGAAAGGGAGAGGGAGAAGAGAGAGAGAGAGAATTTGAAAGGAGAGAGAGAGAGAGAGAGAGAGGGGGGGGGGGAGACAGAGAAATGAGTAGATATATAGTTACATAGGAAAAGAACGATGGGGAGAGACAGGAAGACAGAGAGTGAAATAAGAAGAGAGAGGGGGATTAAAGAGAAAGACAGAGTGGGAGGCAGGGCAGGTAGAAAGACATAGAGAAGGATAGAAAGATAGACAGAGAGAAAGAAAGTGCATAAGAGAGTTTCCTAACAGAGAAATAGAAATTGAGAAGGAAATGGAGAGTGAAAAATAATATGAAACAAAGTGCGTAACAGAGAGCGAAAGAGAATGAGGACAGTCAGACATAAAGTGTGAAGACAGAGAGTGAAATAAGAAGAGAGAGGGAGAGTGAAGAGAAAGACAGAGTGGGGGGCAGGGCAGGTAGAAAGACATAGAGAAGGATGGAAAGATAGACAGAGAGAAAGAAAGTGCATAAGAGAGAGAGACCTAGACAGAGAAATAGAAATTGAGAAGGAAATGGAGAGTGAAAAAGAATATGAAACAAAGTGCATAAGAGAGAGTGAAAGAGAATGAGGACAGTCAGACATAAAGTGTGAGAGAGAGAAAGAGAGAGACAGAGAAACAGAGAATTAGAAAGTGATAGACAGAAAGAGAATTAGAGAATAAGAGAGAAACAGACAGACAAAATGCGAAATAGAG
>NC_061835.1:16887459-16889959 GCF_019202785.1 Penaeus chinensis
GATAATAATGATAACAATTATAATAATAATGATAATAATAGCAATCATAATAATAATAATATTATTATTATCATTAATAATAACGCAAGAATACGCCGACCCGTAGGACGACGATCGAGGCCAATCAGCAGCCACAATGACTTACGAAAAAAAAAAAAAAAAAAGATTGAGCGATTCCTAAGAATCGCGATGACTTAAGATCCTTCTTTTAACCCGATCATAACATTACAACAAAGAAAAGTAATGCAAAAACACAACAAATTCACAAGCATCACAACAAAGAAGCACCATCAAAAGGAGCAAAATCCATGTCGAGGAAGCGGGCCCTTGAGACCTGCTCGTGAATCCGTCCCTTAGGATAAGTGCGGACGGGGGGGGGGGGGGCATGCTTCTGGTGGCGAGGGGGGAGAGGGAGGGGCAGGGGGAGGGGGGAGAGAGGTGCTGCTTCAGATATTTAGCGTCTCTCTTTTGGAACCTTTTTTTTTCTTCTTTTCTCTTTCTTGTTCTCTCTCTCTCTCTCTCTCTCTCTCTCTCTCTCTCTCTCTCTCTCTCTCTCTCTCTCTCTCTCTCTCTCTCTCTCTCTCTCTCTCTCTCTCTCTCTCTCTCTTTCTCTAAATCTATGTCTGTCTCTGTCTCTCTTTCTACCTCTCTATCTGTCTGTCTAGTCTTCTATTTATTTACATGCTTCCTTATCCTTTTCTTTATCTCCTTCTTTGACTTTCTACTTACCTGTCTGTGTATCTACTAATAAATCCCTCTCTTCTTCTCGCCTTCAATCTAAATTTATCAAATGTATTTATGCCTAATTCTTCTTCTTCTCTGTGGTAAGAAGGAAAAGAGAAAGCGAAAATAAAATTCAATCTCTCTCTCTGTCTCTCTCTTCGTCCCCCGCTCTTCCCTTTCTCTGTCTCTCTCTCTCCCTCTCTTTCTCTCCTCCTCGCTTGCTCTCTACTGCACGCAACTCTCCGTACCCTCACGCCCTCATGACCCCTTCGCCTCCCCTCCCCCAGGGTCCTTCCCCTCCCTGCCCACCCACCCCTCCCTCCTCCCACTCACCCCTCACCCAGTAAACCAATCCCCCCTCATCCCCCCTCTCCACCCCTCCCTCCTCCGCCCCCCCGCCCCTCACCCCCCCTCCAGCTCTCCTCCACAGGTTACACAACACCGCCGACGTCTGGAAGCGACGCAACGTACCCTGGGAACTCTCTGTCTGGCCGTCTGGCGGGGCGGCGCGCCTCGGCAGCGGCGCTTTGTTGAGATCGGGGGCAGAGAGGCGGGTGGGCGGGCGGGGGGGGAGTCGGGCGGGCGGGCGGGGAAGAAGGGCGAGGGAGGCCGGAGGAGGTGGGTAGGGGGGGGATGGGCAGGGTGGGCGAGGGAGATCGGGGGGTGGGTGGGAGGACAGGAGTAGGGGAGGGAGGTGGGAAGGGAAAGGTTGTAGTGAAGCTGAACGTTGGGAGGATGTTGAGGCGAAAGCAAAAATATTGCTATTGATAATGAGAGTCAAGATGATAGAAGGATGAGGAGTGAAGATGGAAACAGAGATAAGGGAGATAACAAAATTATCACAACAAAAGCAATAGTATCTATGATGATTATACGTGCAATGATAAAAATGATAATAATAATATCAAATATATTAAAGATAACAACAATAACGAGAACAGTAATGAGGATAATTGTAATAATAGAAATAATAGCAATAACAATAATAAGAATAACGATATATTTATTAATAATAATAATAGTAATAATAAAATAGATAACAATGGTAATGATAATGATGATAAAAATAACAATAGATATAACAGTAGTAAAAATTGTGCTACAACTATTGATAACAATATTATTCAATGATATTAATAACCTCAATAACAAATAAAATAAACGATAGTTATGACGATGATATTATAAATGAAAATTATAAATAAAGCAAAAATAATGATGAGGATAACAATGATCAGAATAATAATAATGATGATGCCGATAAAGATAATAATCAAAACAGAAATAACGATAATAACAATGATAACAATACTGATGAAAATGATTATAATGATGATGATGATGATAATAATGATGATTATAACAACAATAATGACAGTAATAGTAATAATGATAATAATAATATAAATAATGATAATAATTACAATGATTATAATAATAATATAATTATCATTTATAATGTTATTATCAACGATAATAGTAATATCCATAAAAATGATAATTATTATTATAATATTAATAATAACAATAATAATGATGATGATGATGATGATGATGATGATGAAAATAATAATACCAATAGTAATATGATATGATAGGCATGGTAATTATGATAATGATAATAATGATATTAACAATAATGATAGTATTAATAATGATAGTAAAATTATAATGATGATAATTCTAATAATGTTAATAACAATGATAATGATAACAATTATAACATGATAAAAATGATACTACTATTACAACTACTACGTATAATAATGATAATAAT
>NC_061835.1:16904959-16909959 GCF_019202785.1 Penaeus chinensis
TCCTCTCCTCTCTCTCCTCTCCTCTTCCTCTCCTCTCCTCTCGCTCTCCTCTCCTCTCTCACCTCTCTTCTCCTCTCCTCTCCTCTCCTCTCACCCTATCTCCTCTCCTCTCGCTCTCCTCTCCTCTCCTCTCCTCTCCTCTCCTCTCCTCTCCTCACCTCCTCGTCTTCTCTTCTCTCTCCCCTCTCCTCTTCCTCTCCTCTCCTCTTCTCTCTTCTCCCTCCTCTCCTCTCCCTCCTCTCTCTCTTCTCGCTCTCCCTCGCTATCCTCTCCTCTCCTCTCCTCTTCTCTCTTTCTCCTCCCCCTCTCCTCGCCTCTCCTCCTCCTCTCCTCTCATCTCCTTACCTTCTCCCCCTCCTCTCCCGTATCCCCTATCTCCTCTCCTCTTCTCTCTTCTTTCTCCTCTTTCCTCTCCTCCCCTCTGCCTCTCCTCAGCTCTCTCCTCTCCTCTCCTCTCCTCTCTACTCCCTCCCTTCCCTCCTCTCCTCTTCCCATATTCTCCTCTCCTCTCCTCTCCTCTCCTCTCCTCTCCTCTCCTCCTCCTCTCCTCAATCCTCCTCCATCCTCATCTAATCTTCTCATCTCTCATTCTCCCTCCCCTCTATCCTCCCCTTCTCCTCTCCCTCCGTCTCCCTCTTCTCTATTCTCCTCTCCTCTCCTCTCACTCATCTTTTCCTCTCCTCTCCTCATTCCTCTCCTCCTCGTCCTCCCTCTCCTCTCATCTCCCCCTATTCTCCTCTCCTCTCCTCTCCTCTCCTCTCCTCTCCTCTCCTCATCCTCTCCCTCCTCCTCTCCTCTCCCCTATTTCTCCGTCCTCCTCTCCTTTCCTCTCCTCTCCTCTCCCTCTAAGTCCTCTTCCTCGTCCTTTCTCCTCTCCTCTCCTCTCCTCTCCTCGTCCTCTCCTCTGCCTTTCCCTCTCCCTCCTCTCCCTCTCCTCTCCTCCCCTCTCTCTCTCCTCTCCTCTCCTCATCCTCTCCCCCCCTCTCCCCTCCTCTTCCCCTCCCTCCCCCCTCCTCCTCCTCTCCTCTCTCTGCCTCTCCTCTCCTCTCTATCTCCTCTCCTCTCCGCGCCCCTCCTCTACTCATCCCCTCCACTCCCCTCCCTCCCCTCCGCTCCACTCCTCTCCTCGCCTCAGTCCTCTCCTCCCTTTCCTCTCCTCTCCTCCTCCTCTATCCTCTTCACTCTCCTCTCCTCTCCTCTCCTCCATCCTCTCCTCTCCTCTCCTTTCCTTCCTCTCCTCTCCTCTCCTCTCCTCCTCCTCACCTCTCCTCTCTCTCCTTCTCCCTCACCTCTCCTTTCCTCTCCCTCTCCTCTCTCGCCTCTCCTCTCATCTCCTCTCTTTTCCTCTCCTCTCCTCTCCGCTCTCTCCCCTATTCTCCTCCTCCTCTCCTACATCCTCTCCTCTCCTCTCCCTCCGCTCCTCTCCTCCTCCTCCTCCTCTCCTCTCCTCGTTCTCTCTTCTTCCTCTCCTCTCCTCTCCTCTCCTCTCCTCTCCTCTCCTCTCCTCTCCTCTCTCTCTCCTCTCTCTCCTCGTCCTCATCCTCTCCTCTCCTCTCCTCTCCTGTCCTCTCTTCCTCCTCTCGCTCTCCTCCCCTCCCTCTCCCTCCTCATCCTCTCTCTCCTCTCCTCTCCTCCCTCTCCTCCCCCCTCTCCTCTCCGCTCCTCACCTCCTCTCCTGTCCTTCTTCTCCTCTCCTCTCCACCCCTCTCTCACCACGTCCACTCCTCACCTACTCCACACCGCTCCTCAGCCTTCGTCCACTCCTCTCCTCTCCTCTCCTCTCCTGTCCTCTCTTTCTCCTCTCTCTCATCTTCTCGCTCTCCTCACGCTCTCCTCACCTTTCCACTCCTCTAATAATCCTCTCCCACCTCCTCCTCTCCTCTCCTCTCCTCTCCTCTCCTGTCCTCAGAGTCCTCTAATTTCCTCTCCTCATCCTCTCCTCTCCTCTCACTCATTCCACTCCTCTCCATCCTCTCCCACCTCATCCACTCCTCTCCTCAACCTCCCACTCCTCTCCTCACCACTCCTCTCCACTCCTCTTCTCTCGTCTCCTCTCCTCTCCTCTCCTCAACCCCTCCTCTCCTGTCCTCTCCTCTATTTCCGTCTCCTCTCCTCACCACTGCCTCGTCCTCTCCTCTCATTTCCTCTCCTCTACTCTCCTCTCCTCTCCCTCCTCCAGTTCCTCTCCTCCCCTCTCCTCTCCCTCTCCTCTCCTCTCCTCTCCTCTCCTCTCCTCTCCTCTCCCACCTCTCCTCATCCCCTCTTCTCCTCTCCTTCCTCCCCCCACGTCCTCGACCTCTCCTCTCATCTCCTCTCCTCTCCTCTCCTCTCCTCTCCTCGCTCCTTTCTTCCCTCCTCCTCTCACTCTCCTCCTCCTCTCCTTTTCCCTCTCCTCTCCCATTTCCTCATCCCTCTCCTGTCCTCTCCTCGTCCTCTCCTCATTCCTCTCCTCTCCTCTCCTCTCCTCTCCTCTCCTTTATTCGAGTGTCGTTGCCGAGACGCCGTCACAGCGCTGCCAGACGCTTGTCGATTATGGGAGGCGTTGCCATAACAGTGGTTTGTTTTTTATAGGCCCCGTGGCATGTGTACCTCAGTGTGTCTGTTTATGTGCGTGCGTGTGTGTTTGTGAGTTTGTGTTTGTTTCCTTTTCCATGTGATATAGGTAAGTAAGAGAATATGAATAAAGAATGCATATGAGTGAGTGTGGTCCTAAAATTGAAATGAAACGGAAATCATAAAACGTAGAAACGGTAAATGAGTAAAAGAGATTGGAAGAAAGTTTAGTAATGATAAGTAGAGATAGAGAAAAAAGAAGGGGAAAGGAAGAAAAAGAAAGGAAAAAAAAATAATTAAAAAAAAAAAAATAATTATAAAATTTACCCTTAAAAATACTTTTTTTAATTTTGACATTTTATTTCTCAAAAAAAAAAAACACAACACAAAACATAACACGACAAACACAAAAACACCCACACAACACAAACCACACACAAAAAAAAAAATAAAAATTTTATATATAATATATAAATATATATATAAAAAATATTAAAAATAAATATACATGGTTGTGTTTTTCACCGGGGGAAAAAAGACTCATCCCCTATTTTAAGAGGATATTTATTGAAAAAAAAAAATATATTTCATCATGCATTTATGCAATGATATTTAAGAGTGGTTTGCAGGGAAGGAAATTCTGATGTTTTGCGTGAAAAAACAATTTTTTGTTGGGCAAAAATTTCTGTTAAAGGGGTTTCCCTAGCCTCAGGCCGCGGCGAGCCGTGAGGAGGAATCCGATCTCCGCGAGGCAGGCGAGGCTGAGGGCCGGCCGAGAGTGAAAGCGCGGGGCCCGTTCACGAGCAGTAGCGGTAGCGGTAGCACGGGCGGTTGGCACAGAGGCGTGTGGTAGAAAGGAGGGCAGTTACAAGGTCAACCAGTCAGGAATAAGGGTAAAATAACGCAAAGTGAAAATAAAAAGCAAAATTAAAAATAAATTTCCCCAAAAAACAAAAAAAAAGATCATAAGGGGTAGAGTAAAAAAAATTTATAAAAGTCCAGGTAAGAAGGGACAAAAAAGTTCAGTAAAAAATTAAAAAACCTTTAAACCCCAAAAAGGCAAACAGTCAGCAGTTAAAGTTTCGAATAAGGTTTTGGGAAATTTCCCTAAAAATACACGTTAAGAAAAGGGAAATAAAAAAAAGATAAAATGACAAGTAAAAAAGACCCAAGTTTTTGGGCGAAATACCACTGGATTTAAACTTTTTTTTTAAATTTTTTAGCTTCATTTACGTTAAAGTTTCATTTAGTTGCCTTCATTTATGCTTAAGAAAAAAAGGGGCAGGCATTTCCCAAAGCGGGGGCAAGAGCAAAAGGGCCCGCCAACCTTTGGGAAAAGTTTTGCATAGAGAGAGACGGCCCTTTTTTTCAATGAAAACAAAATGAAATCAAATATAATTCATATTGTTCCCGAAATTATTCTTTCCACATAGAAATATCAAAATCAATATAAAAGGGTATAAAAAAAAAAAAACGAAAAAAAGAGGTTTTTTGAATAAATTTAAAAACAACCCGAAATCAAAAAACAGTAAAATTGAGAAACCTTTAAATTTTAAAAAAACTCCATTTTAAAAAAGGGAAGATGATAAAAAAAAAGTCTTTTCGGGAAATAAAAACAAATAATTAAAAAATTAAAATTTTTCAAAAATGTTTGTGTCCCCGTCCGAACGGAAATCGTTAAAAAAAGGGGAAAAAAGAGCTTTTCCTAAAAACAAAACGAATAAAAAACAAAAATTAAAAAAATGGAAAAAAGATTAAAAACAATAAAAAATAACAAAAAAAAAATTTTTAAAAAAATAAAAGCAAAAAGAAAAGAAAACCCGGGGCGGGGGGGGGAACTACGGGAATCCCCGCGCAGAAGCGATTTCAGGTGCGGGGGCAGTTGGGGCCCTTTTGGGTTTGGGGGGGAATGCCCCCGCCTCCTCTCGCCAGTGGGCCAAAATTCCACAAAAAACCCCTCGTAGCGTTTAAAGGTTTTTTTTTTTAAAAATTTCCCTTTTAAAAATTTTTAAAAACAATTTTTTATTCGGAAAGAAGAGCAAGTGGGCCTTAACGGTAAGACAAAATTTGTTTTTAAAAATGACACATACATCGGAAATGGATTTTTTGTAAAACTGGGGAAGGAAGTAAGTTGAGGGAAAATTTTAGCCCTTTTTTCAAAAACTGCAGACTTTTTTTTAGCAAAGGTTTTTGAAAAATTTTTGATAACAAACCGTTTATAAATTTTTGTTTTCCCAAAATTTTTTAATATTAATAACACAATTTACTGTAATAACGTAGGCTGTTTTGAATATTCCATAATTAGCAACAGTTTTGTGCCTAGCGAACTTACCTAGTATGCTCGTCCGCTCACTCGTCCTATAATATAATATATATATATATTATATATATATACATATATATATATACATATAATATATATATATATATATATATATATATAATAT
>NC_061835.1:16927459-16929959 GCF_019202785.1 Penaeus chinensis
CAGTCGAGAGAGCAATCTAAACGAAAATGAGACAGACAGACAAACCGAGACGAACTCCGGGTCCATTATGATAATTATACGTTCATCTCTGGGCAAACACTCGAAGTGAAGCACTTTCTACTCCGTCTAGACATACACGCACACACGCATGCACACTCACATACTCTCGAAGCCTTATCTGGATGATCATAATGGGAATTATTGCAATGTTATCATTTTCCTTTTTCATTGATATAAGCATTACCATTGTTATTAGAGGAAATATTCGTATTATCATCACCTAATATCGCCGATATGATTCTTATCATCATTACCATTACCATTATTGTCATTATTATTGCTATCAGTGATGTTGTCATCACCATTACTATTATCATTATTATTGTTATTATTATTTTTATCATTATTATTTTTATCATTGTTATCATATTATTTTGCCATTATCGTTACTAATACTGTTATCATTTTTATCATTATTATCATTATTATTTTCATTTTTACTACTATAATTATTGTTGTTACTGTTTTAATTTTTTTCATTATTATTATTATTATTATCATCATTGTTATTGTTATTATTAATATTATTATTATTGTTATTATTATTATTATTATTATAATCATTATTATTATTGTTGTTATTATTATTATTATTATCACTACAATTATGATAATTAATACTATTATCATCATTATCACTGTTATCATCATTATTATTATCATTATCATCATTATCATTATTATTATTTCTACTACTACTACTATTATCAATTTCATTATAATTGTTATCGTTATCATTATTGCTTTTATTTATCATTACCAATTGTTATCATTATTACTACTATCATTATTATCATCGTCACTAACATCGTTATCATCTTCATTGGCATCACTATTATTACTATCAATATTAGTATTATCATTATAGTTATTATTTTCATAACTGTCATTATTGTCATTATTATCATCATCGTTATCACTACTATTACCATTATCATTATTGTCATCACTATTATGACTATCATTATCATTGTCATTATTATCATCATTATTAGGACTATCATTATCATTGTTATCATCATTATTATCACCATCATCATTATTATCATCATTATTATTATTAATATCATTATAATCTTTATTATCATGACTATTATTATCGTTAATACTATCATCAATATCGTTAGCGTTATTACCAATATCATTAGTTTTAATGTTATCATTATTCTTATTACCATTATCATTATTGTTATCATTATCAATATTAGTAGTAGCAAACTACATTATTATCATTATTGTATCGCTCAACTCTCATGACTGAGGGATGGTTCCGAACACTCCCTGAGCAGAGTGCTTTATTCACACTGAAACAGATTCAGACCCAGATTAGGTTTCAATTTATTCAATCTGCAAACATTATCATTATCATTATTATTATTTCTACTACTACTACTATTATTAATTTCATTATTAATAAATAATGTCCTTCATGACAATGAAATCATAGAAAAAATAAATGATAAGAGCAACAAAAGCTTTTAAATTCTCAGCAATAATAATCATGCTTGTACTTCTCAAACAGGAAATATCAGTCATATTGTGTCCATTGAAAAGATTTGCAATACAAATTTACAATCCTATAATATATTCTAATAAAGGATTAAAACACTAACATCACGGCACTTTGCCGTGAATGATGGTTTTGATTACAGACTGCAGATTTCTCTCAAATTCAGCCCGTCTCAGAAATTGTCAGTCATCAGGCTTTATAAAAGGAACACAATACATTCACCATATAGCATATGCTTAGAGCATTTTGCACAATGACATTCAAATTCCATCAATACAACAACTTTTATATTAAATAACGAATTCATACTAAACCAAACTTTTCAGTTTTATCAATAATACACTCAATAATCAAATATATTCAAATAATTTTCCTACCTGATATTTACAAAGCAAATTTCAACAAAATCTAAACCTCTGTGTTGAGGAGCCGTCCGCGCTCATTCCAAAGGGCAAACAGCGCTTCCAGACGACGACATCAACGCTCAGTGCGCAGCGCTTTCAAATCGAACAATGTCTAATCAGAACTTAAATTCTACAAGTTTTCCTTTGCATCTCAGTATCACAAAATTATATAGTTTTCAAAAAGGAATACATGTTTCTTATACAATATCAACGTAAATTCCAATGTTTTTTATGTAATAACACATATAATTTAATATTATTTCCCATAATAATACAATTGTTATTGTTATCATTATTATTATTGTTATTATTATTGCCATTATTTCTACTAATGCTATTGTCATTGTTATAATCTTTATAATTATTTATTATCATCATTTTCATGGTTACTGTTGCCATTAACATTAGCATTATTGTTATTATTATCATTATTATTATTGTCATCATTATTACTATTATTACCATTATTACCACTGTTATTCAGTCAACTGTCTTCATGTAACATATAAACAGAGAGTGGTATTTC
>NC_061835.1:16957459-16972459 GCF_019202785.1 Penaeus chinensis
TAAATATATTTCTGGATAACACCTAAATATGAAAGGACAGATGACACGACAGACCTGGACGCTCGTTTATTGATTCATCCAGAAAAAAGAGAAGGAGAGGTGAGAAAGGTGCATAAAAACTTTATATTGTATAATTATAACAAAATTATGATCATTGCACAGAAAGTATACAATAACCGAGTGCATAATAACTTACTGTACACAAATAAAATGAAAGAGTCGTCCAAGTAAGTATCATATTTTGGTTCCGATGACAGTTATCACTAGAATACAAGCTTGATATATACCATTTAATGGAAATATGAATTTAGATTCCATATTCCTCTTTCTCTGTCCGGTTAGAGGGAGAATATCCTATTAATTTATCATCTTTAAAGAGAATGTGTAAAGGAAAAGGGAGAGGCAGAACTTAATTATTTTGTCTTGTTGCTGTTCTGTAACTGTATTATTTTATCGGGTCTGTATATACTTTTTTCGTCACACCTAAATCTTGATCTTACGACTACTTTTACCGTCTTTATCATCAACGATATATTAAATAAGTTTCACATTGAAGTCATCATTCTTAAGACATCATCATGATACGAAATTGCAAATAAACTTGGACCCATCTTGGTACAAACTGAAAGAAATCGGGAGAGATTTTTGTCACAACTTAACGTCCATTTTCATTTGGGAAATGAATTGATTATTCTCCGTGATGAGCCACTGGAAAGGCGCCCACCTGCAGACACCTTCGCAGTTGACAGTTTCAGGGGAGAGAAAGAGAGGGGGAGTTGGGAAAGATAGATCGGAGGGGTTAGGGGACAGGGAGGGGAGGGGGGAGGAGGGAAGGGAGAGAGAAGTTAGAAAGAGAGAGGGTGGAGGGGAAGATAGAACGGAGGAGGGGTGAGGAGAGAGGAAGGGGGGGAGGAGAGAAGGGAGAGAAAAGTTAGAGAGAGGGAGAAGGGGGGAGATGGAACGGAGGGGGGTTAGGAGAGAGGGAGGGAAAGAGGAAAGGGTGATGGTAGATTAGAGTGCGGGGTGGGAGAGAAACAGGTTAGGAAGAGAGAGAGAGAAGGGAGGATTTAGAACGGGTGGGGAAGTAGGAGAGAGGGAGGGAAGGGGTAAAGGGGAGAGAAGAGAGAGAGAGGTTAACAGAGAGAGGGAGGAGGGGGTGATTTTTAAAAAGAGAACAGAGAAAGGGATCAGAAGAGAGGGAGAGGTGGAAGGGAAAAAAAAGAGGAGGAGGCGAGAAAGAGGGAGAGAGAGGGAGAGAAAGGGAAGATCATTAATCATCATTAATGATAATGATGATTAATAATAATGATGATAATAACGATAATAACAATGATAATAATGATGATGATGATGATGATGATGATGATGATGATGATGATGATGATGATGATGATGATGATGATGATGATGATGATGATGATGATAATAATAACAATAATAACACTAATAATAATCATCATCATCATCATCATCATAATGATAATAATAATAATAATGATAACAATAATTATAATGTTGATAATAATAATAACACTGATGATAATAATAAGAATAACAATAATGATAATAATGATAATAATAATGATAATAATAAGAATAACAGTAATGATGATGGTGATAATGATAATGATCATAATAAAATAATGATAATATAACTATGACAGTATAATATCAATAGCATTAACAAAGGTGATGGCGTTGCCCTACTTGGGGTCAACACGTGTGTTTGTTTTATTATTAAAAAATCAAATTAGAATGAACTTCTCAGTGAACTCACTTCGACTGTACTTGCCAAAAACAAGCAAATAAAATTAAATTCTAAATCTTGGCAGCCGCCACCACCCGCGAATGCTCACTCAGGAATTGCTCCAAACTTATTTACATGTAAATTTCCAGTAATATGGTAAAGGGGAGAGAAACTAATATAACTACAGATAAAACATACCTTTATTAGAACAACAAAAATAGATGAACATTTATAATCTATTGATCATTATAAGTAAACCAATTAGAAATTAACACTACCAAAATTACTCCAAGTCATGCCGAGTCATACCGCACTAGAACCAGTTTATCTTACACTCCAGAACACAGCTAGAATTAACTTCTCAGAGCTTTCTCCTCTTTACACACCACATTAAATAAACTCTACACGACGTGAACTAGCAACATTTTCCCTGGGAACATAAAACGAGTTAAGTGGAGTTAACCCATCAACGTAACCGAGTAACAGTCATAACGAATAAATGTGGGAGGCCAACTTATCCCAAATTAACGTTCATGCCAGGAGTAACCGTCATGGCGTCCTCCTGCTTCTTCGCGGCTTCCCTCAAACCTCTCGTGAACTGTTCTGGGCTCTGGCGCAGTCTGCGTTCTGCTTACTCTGCTCGCCGTGGAAGTTGAACCAAGAAAGTTACTCAGATGTTATTTCTAGACACGAGATTTTCTAAATTACCATGAAACAGACGACCAGCACCTCACCTGCTTGCCCTGCCAGACAATTCGAGTACGAACGAAAATACTGGTTATGAAAATAAAATTTATGAATGCATTTTTCCCTGGTGAGTTTGCGTAGACTCTGTTGAAAGATTACCGCGCAATTCAGAATTTTCACAATCCAAACCGGTCATTACAACAATAGTGAAAGTAGTCATAAAAATGGCAATTTTCTTGAATAGCGTCGCATAACCGATCGCGACGATTCAAGTATTGTTGGATTCCTTTCACTCTCTAATGGGGAGTATCAGGGAAATTGCGGAGCAAGATATGAATAGAATGCAATAATCACGTAACTATAGTCATAACACACACTGAAATGTTGGGGCCCTGGAAGACGAAGAATCCACCTCGTATATACGGCAGGATAGAGCGTGAGAGGATCAAGAGGGTATTGGAATGAAAAGCAGCATACTAACCTGTGGCATAGTCAGCATTGTATACTGAGTAGAATGTAGGGTATTCCAGATGAACAGCGGGGCCGGCAGTGGCCCGCTCTCCTCGGCGGGTCGTGCGCAGTTCTAGAGGGGACGCCGACAGCCTTGGGCG
Source organism: Penaeus chinensis (assembly GCF_019202785.1). Lineage (NCBI taxonomy): Eukaryota > Metazoa > Arthropoda > Malacostraca > Decapoda > Penaeidae > Penaeus > Penaeus chinensis. Next base: position 16,960,505 of record NC_061835.1, read on the forward strand.
TGACGATGGTATAAGGACAACCTATGGCAGTGCCAGACATTAGATGGCAGTGATTGTCCCATATAGATCCTGGACTGACTGTGTCGCCATCCACTGAGTAAAAATGTATCCGCGAGATCGAGTTTCCCCTCCTCTGGAAACTACAACCAATGCGGTCCACAACAGGGATGGGACAGGATTGCCGGCTCCTCCGCGGATGCCCACACACGGCCGCCTCGACGGCCGTGTGTGGAGGGAGCTCACACTCTGCGTGACCGATCGAGATCGCCGTGACCCGTGAGGCGATACTCAAGGTCTGTTACCGCCACAGCCTCCTCTGTAGGGAGAGGTTAGAACCTCATAGTTCCTAGGTTATTCGTGGCTGTGTTCGCCCCGCATGTAGGTCGTGCGCTCTATCCTACCGTGAATACATGGAGGATTCTTTGGTTTCGTGGGCGGGGGTTGGCGCCCCCCATGGGGGGTCGCAGTGGTCAGTATAGTGCCCGCAGTGAACAGTATAGTGAGGTATTAAAATCATGTTACTATATTATTGTAAGATGGCTAAGATGGCTCCACACTGGGCTGGAGCTCGCCTGGTGTCTGGCCTCGGTGCTGGAATTGCACGCAGGGGACGTCTGTTTCTCGTCGTGCGACCGCTGCCCTCTAATACCACCGTGTCCTGCCGGTATGGATGAAAGTCGACGACTCTAACAGTGCTAGCCCAGGCTTTGGACACAGGATCTTGCACTCCCACCCTCATGTCTTCTGATGACCCTGACAGGATCCTGCCACTGCCCCTGGATCCAGGGAGTGTCACAACGTGATGTGCGGCCAGGGCTCGCTCTCTCTCCCTCAGGTTACGCCGCCAGTGCGAATTCACCAGGATCCGCTGCCGGTTTGCCATCCCTCAGCTGTCCTCCTGCTGCAAGCTGGGCAGGTGGCGTGTCTCCATCTCTAAGGGGGTAGTGAGGTATTGCAATAATGCTTGTGTTATTTTACAAGTGTAACTGGCCATCCGGTGCCACGTTGCTTCTCAGCAACCGCTTGGCGGCCTTGGCTGCAGCCTCGGCCTTGCCATTAGACTGAGGTGGTGATGCCCCACTTCCAATAAAACTCCCTCATATCCTTACTAACGTGGTTGGTGACTCCATCACTTGAAATTTCCCTCGGAACACCCCATCCTTTGAAAAATGACAGCAGTTTTCTTCTCACACCTGTCGAAGTTACATGAGTAAAAGGCTCAACCTCCGACCGTCCTGACAGTCGATCTGCATATGCCAGATATGTGTGTCCATTTAGCTGAAACAGATCCATAACAGCTTTTTCAAATGGGTATTCTGGCAGTGGAGTCATGACTAGTGGTTCTTCAGGCTTGGAAGGTGTGTGTACTTCACATGCACTGCAGATGTCCCAGTGGTACTTGATGTCCGCTTCTATACCACAGTTTTCCTGGCCTTTTTTAGCATGGATGCCGCTTTACTGGAAGCCACTTTACAATCAAGCGTGAATAGTTCCTACCGTAGGTGTACGTTACTGACAATCTATCGCATACTTGGTAGTATGGATGTAATCCTGTCAACTTTCTACTCTTGTTGGCTGACCTGTCTTCACTCAGGATTATGAGTCACTGGTAGTCCGCATCCTCCTTTGAGGCTTCCGTCCTGGCATGTACTTCACAACAAACCAAAAAGTCAGTGGCTTTTCCTTTAACCTGAACAGCTGTAGATTACATATATCCTGTAGAGCCCTATCACCAACGTTTGTGGTCTGTTATTGGCGTGAGCCTGGGACAACCTAGAAGGAAAAGGCAAGAGCTTCCCCCTTTACTGCTGCATACCCAGCCTCAGTCCAGTTTTCTACTACCACACAATGCCAGTTTCCATCCATTCCTGCAGCAGAATGGTGCTTCATCCATCACGCATGTACAGTGCTGTTGAAGTACTACGAAGGGTGCTAGCTGATTCACCAAGTCATGCTATGCCCTAATACTCTTCAAAGTTGGTTGTTCTGGCATGAGAAAATTCCTTATGGATGTCAGCCTCTCATCTGTGGGATTCCTCAGTTAACAGTATCTACCATATGACGTTATGAATGTCGTAAGACAGCTACTTTCTTCAACCAACTGCACCTGATGAAATCCCCAGTGTGCGTCTGCAACCGTCTTGTAGTTGTGCCTTAGGACCCCAGTCACCATATGAAACGGTGCCCATTCCATTTGCTTACCACTACCATACGAGCGCACCTTTCCACTGGGTCACCTGCTGGCACTGGAGTGATTATTCCTCTTTTCATGTTCTCATCCAGCTGGGGGAGCACAGCATAGGTCGCGGGCTCGTGCCACGCAGCCGGCCGGGGTAACCATCCCAGTACCGCCCCGCTTCTCGGTCGGTTTGTGGCCCTGCCCTTCACACAGGCGACCGCTCCCGTCTAGACGTCCGGAATGGTTTCCGAGAGCCCCCCCCCCCCCCCTCACTGAGGTGAAATAACCTTTGGATGGTTGCTTCAGAGGGATGAAAGGAACCAGCTGGCAAAAGGACAAAACCCCCCTTCCCTCACTGAGGTGAAACAGCCTTTGGATGGCTGCTTCAGAGGGAAGGGGGAAACACTTTGAAAAGACACAGGTCCTTTCCTTCCTCACTGAGGTGAAACAACCTTTGGGTGGTTGCTTCAGAGGAATGTAAGGAACTGCCTGGCAAGAACGCAAAACCTCCCTTCCCTCACTGAGGTGAGGCAGCCTTTGGATGGCTGTCTCAGAGGGAAGGAGACACTTTGAAAAGACACAGGTCCTTCCCTTCCTCACTGAGGTGAAACAACCTTTGGGTGGTTGCTTCAGGGGAACGAAAGGAAGTGCCTGACAAGAACGCAAAACCTCCCTTCCCTCACTGAGGTGAAACAGCCTTTGGGTGGCTGTTTCAGAGGGAAGGGGGAACTACTTTGAAAAGACACAGGTCCTTTCCTTCCTCACTGAGGTGAAACAACCTTTGGGTGGTTGCTTCAGAGGGATGAAAGGAACTGCCTGGTAAAAGTGCAAGACTCCTCTTCCCTCACTGCGGTGAAGCAACCTTTGGGTGGCTGCCTCAGAAGGCTGAGCAAAAGGGCTCTAAACAATGATGTCTCGTAGGTGGAAGGGCATCCCCTCTGGTCTCTCACCAGGGGTTTACACCTGCCCACGCGTTTGCTGTGCGTGGCAGCCTTGTGCGCTGTGGAGACGGGAGTCCTGCCGTGAACGAGTACGCCCTGTGGCTAGCAACACGCCTCTTTGGTTCTCTATTCCAACAAGACAGGCGGCCTGATCCCGGCCCGGTCACGGTCAATCGGCTGGTCTCCCCCGGGAGGCTAGGGTCAAGCAGTCATGCCGCCATTGGCACTCACAATGGTCCGTGAGCGCCGTCACAATGGCTATTGGCTGCGTATATCCTCTCATCACTCCTGTTGCTGTTAGACACTGGTTCTGACACTCAGCTTCCCCTTGTTGGACTCCGTGGTGGGTGGGGGCGTGAGAGGATGAAGCACTTACCAATTTATGGATAACTCAAACACCCCCCACAGACTGATAAAAATGTTGACGAACCCCGCAAGGCTCAGACCACGGCAGTCACCATGAAGCCATATGTGCCTTCCGGTGGCAAAAGAAAGCCCCATGTCACCCCTGCTACTAAGGTGGACAAGACCGAAGCCAATGGGTCTGTCCACCGAATAGTCAAACATCTTGACTCGCGAGCTGGCCTCTCCAGGCCAGCAGCTAAGCCAGGGAGGCCCCTGAGTTCTCAGACGGCCTCCCCGATTGAGAGGGGAGAGCAGGCTGAACCAGCCGCATCAGCTGCTGCCTCCACAAACAAGCCCGAAAGCCGAAAGGGCGGGCCGAAGCGTCCGAGGCCGGAGACCGACTCTGATGAAGAGTCGGGACCCCCTAAACGCTTCGCCCAGTTCAAAGTACCAGCTAAACCCGAAGGCTTCGACAATGCCTACCAATTGGTCAGGGCATTGGAGTTGCAACGGAAAATCCGGTTGTCGATCCGGGTCGCCCGAGATCAGGGCATGATTATAATTCCTCCGGGAAACGAAGGAGCTAGCCGATGGGAGGAAAGTGAGTCTTTCCCCACTAAGTCCCGAGGAAAAGAGAACCAAGATGGTGCTACTTGGCTTCTCAGTCTCGTACGATGTGGAGCTGATCGCTTCACACCCACAGGTCGTGCAGGCTTCCCGAATGTCGAAGGGGAAGACTCCAACCAGGCAAGTCCTGGTGACCAAGAAAGGTGCCCCAACCACTACCCTTGATTTGGGGCACTGGGGCACCTACAACCTTCGAACGTATGTGCCAGAACCACTTCGGTGTTTCAAGTGCCAGAAATACGGTCACCACCAGGCTAACTGTACAGCCAAGCCTAAATGTGATGTCTGTAGCAAGGCACACAACACAGAGGTATGCCTCAAGGCATACAAAGAGGAAAAGAGGTACACAACAGCCAAATGTCCCAACTGTGCCAAGAAGCATCATGCCTGGAGCCTGACTTGCTCTGTCAGGAAAGAGGCGGCCCTCAGGCGACAAGAGGTTGCTCAAAAGCGACCTGACTTTGTTCCTGCCCCACCGGGCACCCATGTCTGGGGAAGGAACAAAAGCGAAAAGGCCTCCCGACCTCCTAAGAAGAAGGAAGCCGCCCCCCAGCCGACACCGGATGTCTCCAACAAAAAGGAGATTCCGACAATGCCAAAGGTGCAGAAAAAGAAACTAAAGAAAAAAGGTTCGAAGAGCACCACAAAAACCTCCCCAACAGATGATCATCTCCTCTTTGACGAGGACGATATGACTCTCCTGTTAACTGCTGTTGTCTCAGCAGTAGCAACAGCCCTGGGGAGGTCGAGTGAGGAGGCCGAGAAGGCAGTTTCGGTCGCCATGACGGCAATGACCCAGACTGTTGCAGCCCTGAAGGGAAGAAAGCTGGTTAGAGCAAAACCAGCCCCACCCTCACCCCAGGAAGAGACTCCCCTCCCACTCCAAACCAGGCCATGCCTTCACAGGCAGAGCCAAAACAGGCTGAATCTGTGCAGCCAGAGCATGCTGACCTTGCCCAGGCAAGGCCAGGCAAGAAAAAGCCTGAGAGAAAAGCCAAACCAACTAAAGTCAGAGCTACCAAAGGCTCTCCACCCCCCAGTGGACCCAAGGATAGCCTGACAACAGACGAGGAGCCCTCAACCAGCGAGGACCTCGCAATGGAGTTGTCAGACTCCGACGATGTGTCTGATGTTACTATCACTGAGTAACATCATGACACACCATCTAAGCATCCTACAGTGGAACATCAATAGCTTCTCTGCAAAGAACGCTTTTCTCCAAGCAGTAGTGCGATCAAGGAACATTGACATTGTCATGGTCCAGGAGACATTAACAGTGGACACTGTTCGCTTCTCAGGGTATCTTGTCTTCACACTGCCACGAACACCTGGCAAGAGAGGCTTGATCACCCTTGTGAGAGCAACAATCCCCTGCTCCGCAATAGCCGATGCATCGCACTGTGGAGACGATGTTGAATCCCTTGCCGTCGAGGTTCACCTGGCCGGGGGGCCCCTCAAACTGTACAACGTGTACAGCCGGCCACGCTGTAGAAGCTTAGACATCAGCCAGGTCTGCGCTTCTGCTGCACACGACCGAGTGATCATAGGGGGAGACTTCAATACACACCACCCCATCCTGGCTCCCTGCCGGGCACCGGATGCGGCCGGCTATCACATAGCCGACGTGCTAGAGACATTCCCTGAGATCGCTCTCCTCAACACCCAAGAGCCAATGCATGTCAGAGGAGGGGTCCTAGACCTCACCCTGGCCACTGAGACTCTGGTGGGGAGGATTGGCTGGCGTGTCGATGAGACCGTCACAAGTGACCATTACGGCACTATAACTACCCTCATGGATGCTGGCCCAGCCGAAATCCTAAGACCGAATCCAAGATGGAAAACAGACTAGGCCAACTGGCAGGCGTTTCAAAATGCCTTGGCCCTCTGTCTGAGATGCAATGATCCCCCACAAAGCGAAAATGTGGAAGTGCTCGAAGCTAGCCTGCTAAACGCCATTAATGAAGCAGCCTCACAGACCATACCCAAAACTCGGCCTGGGTCCAGAAGTCACAAAGACGCCTGGTACTTCAATGACGAGATCAGGGAGGTCAGCCACAGGGTGAACATGTGCCGAAAACTATACCGAAGGCAAAGAACCCCTGACAACTTATCCCTCCTAAGGGAGGCTGTCACGGATGCCAAGGAAACTGCCAACAGAGACAGGCAGGAAAAGTGGCTGGAATGGTGTGAGTCCTTCGACCATCAAACCACCCTTTCAGAGCTGTGGCAACGGGTCAAGTGAGCTACCAGCCGCTCAGCCCCAAGGTGCACCCATCACGACCCCCAAGCAGAGGCTAACAGACTGGCGCACGAGTTCTCTGCGAGAACGAGCAGCAACAGTCTGCCAGCCGAGCTGAGGGCAAGACAAGAGCGTCTACAGCCAGACAGACACGCTCAGATCAGAGAAAGGTCAGCCGAACCCGATAACTCAGACGTTATCTTTTCTTTCTGAGGGAACTAAGGAAAGCCTATAAAACCAGTTCCAACACAGCCCCGCGCTCTGATGGGATCTCGTACCCCATTATCTCCCACCTAGGACTAGCAGGTGAGCGTGCACTCTTGCAACTCATCAACAAGTCCTGGGAAACTTCCACTCTACCCCAGAGTTGGAAGAGGGCTACCATAGTTCCCGTCCAAAAACCAAAGGAGCCGGGGAAGTACCGCCCCATCTCTCTGCTCAGCTGCCTGGCCAAGACGGGCGAGAGGATGGTACTAAACCGGCTTCAATGAAAAACGGGTCCCCCACACGAACACCTCCATGGGTTCACAATCAGCAAGGGCCCAGCTGTGGTGGTATTCCTTGACCTGGAGAAGGCTTTTGAACTGGCAAGTCCGCTTGCCATTCAAGAAAGCCTGATCCAGAAGGGAATCAGAGGAAAGTTCTTGGCTTGGATAGGTGACTACTTCAGGAACAGGACTGCCAATGTCAAATTCCAGGGTCACCTATCGCAGCACATGCCACTCGAAAATGGAATGCCACAGGGTGGGGTTCTCAGTCCAGCCCTATTCAACACTTTAATGTCCTGCATCCTTAACATAAACCTCCTAGTGGGGTGCAAGATCATCTCGTATGCAGACGATCTCGCTATCACCTCCACTGGACCACGCAGCCAGAATAAAGCCCAGCGTTGTCTGGACCTCGTGTCAGAGGAGTGTTGTAGGACGGGACTAAAGATCTCTGCTGCCAAATCCAAAGCCATGGCTCTGAGACAGAAAGTTCGAGGCACAAGACTGAAAATCCAGGGAGTGGAATTAGAATGGGTCCAGGACTACATATACCTTGGGGTAAGGATAGACCGGACCTTCTCCTTCCAGAAGGAGGTCCAGTACCTGGTTGACCGAACCAAAGCAAGACTGTCCGTCATGAGAGCAATGACTGGGAGACGCATAGGGGCCAGACACAAAGTACTAATATCATTCTATGTACATGCTGCCCGGCCCATTGTGGACTATGCCTCAGTTGCTCTAATTGCTGCAAAGAAAAAGCACACAGACAAATTAGAAACAGTCCAAAATGAAGCTGCCAGGATCATTCTGGGTGCCCCGAGGTGAACGAAGGTCCTCAACCTCCTGATGGAGGCAAACCTTCTCCCCCTGGACTCACGAATCGATCTAATGGCAACACAATTCCTGTCAAAGGTCATCCAGGCTCCCAGGAACACAAGCCTAAGGCAAAAATTAGTCAGATGACTTATTTTTGCCTTAGGCTTGTGTTCCTTTGCAAACAACTCCTGGCTGTCTCATACAGCCAGGGTGTTGATACGCCATCAGCTCAAAGAACAGCTTCTTGCTAAGGGCATGGACTCCTCCTACCCCGACTTTGCCGAAGCCCCGCCGTGGGCACTGAGCCTGATAGAGTTCAACATAATGAGCCTGTCAATGAAAAAGTGCCTATACCCCATGCCTAGCCTAAAGGCAGAAGCCCACAGGGTCATTGCAGTCATCACTCCTCCGGATAGTAGAACATACTACACGGATGGATCGGTCGATCCCTTGAGCCACACTGCAGGCGCCGGCTTTGCAGCAAGGGATGCCACGCGATCCATGAGGGTAACAGACAACGCCTCCTCGCTACAGGCAGAGGCAGTTGCAATCATGGGAGCCCTAGGCCACGCGTCCCTAAGGGAAGGACACGTGGTCATACACACAGACTCCAGGGCAGCCATTGACTGTCTTCAGCACAGCTCACCCACAGACAACATCTACCTACTGACCACGATTCTCACAATGGCACAGAGAATTCTTGCTCAGGGTAGAAGAATTATCATCAACTGGGTCCCAAGCCACATCGGCATCAGAGGGAACGAGCTTGCTGACAGACTAGCCGTCGCTGGCAGGGGTATGCCCCCAAATCCCATGACGATAAAACCGAGCCGAAAATTACTTATGGAGAAGTGTGCCTTGGTCAGTCGTACCTTCCTACGGCAGCTCCACAGAGAGGAAACGAGAACCTCCTCGGCCAGCTGGTACTCAGACGCCACAGGCTATGAACCACTGGCACTCTCTGAAGTAAGCAACAGAGGTACCGAAGTCATTCTTCACAGAATGCGCCTAGGTTACCACTGTGCATGGCAGATTATCCCAACAATCGAACGCGATGAAAGGTGCTGCAAGCACTGCGGCGAGCCGAACGCCACACTAGTCCACTACCTAGAAAATTGTGACCATACACAATTCCTGAGACAGGGACCGCCCACAACAGCCGCCGTGCTGGTAAAGAGGCTATGCGAAATGCTTACAGCATGGCGGCAGGAGCGCCTGCTGGCAATCCCGCCGCCACGGTAAGCACCGAGTGTCAGACAACTCAATGAGACAGCGGTAAAAAGCTGACACAGGCCGGGCCATATTTAGAAGGCCCGGGCGAAGCTAAAACTTCGCAAACCATAAAGAACATCCAGCTGTCACTTCACCTCAGCCTCTCAATGCCTGGCGTGGGTGTGTGAAAAGCGGTGAGCTGGGCGTCAGGCAGCAGATGTGGTGTGGGGGACCATCACGGGGAGCGGTGTACGAGAGGTGTTAAACACCGATCCCGAGAAGTGCTGCTTTAGCCACTGTAGGAGGTACTCTAGTGGGCCTCTGTCTTCTTCGCAATTCTTTTTGAATGCCACCGACACCTCTGGCTCTGGGAAGGGAAACTGGTCCGATACTAATCCTAACTGCTTACACATCGTCAATGACAGGAACATTTTTGATGCTGACTTTTGGAAGTACACATCTTCCGTATTTCTCCCGAATGCCTCCATCTACTGTCTATTTCTCTCACTTCAGTGCACCTTAACAGTTTTTTTCAGTCCTCTGAGAAGCCACGGGCCTGTCACTTACACCTTAGCTCCTGTGTCTGCCACTGCCATCAACTCTGCATATTCTCTGCAACTCCATTTTCTTCCTGCAACATCTGACAAAGTGTCCGCATCCCAACACTTCCTGCAAGTCTGGTCTGCCGCCGGACATACTGCATCCTTCCCATGCCTCCTGTCACAACAAGTTCACGTAGGGCCGGTCCAGAGACGAGACGCCCGAGTCTTCTCCCTGACACCCTTACGCCCAGCTGCACAGACGTCTTGTGTGGCGCATTCCTCCTTCACCTCCGCCTCAACCGCTGCATCCCCCCATGGTCTGCACCTCTCTCTCGGCACTGGAGACGTGATTCACATTTTTCTCACAAGTTGTCCATGTCTACATATTCCTTGTGCCACGCATACTCTGACAACACTTTTCTGAATAATGTATATGCCTTTAAATCACATGAGCAACTAGTACATTGAAAATTACGCTTTGATACCTCACTCTGAACTCTTCTAAAATCCAGAGCACTCTCTCTTTGTTTTTGTTCAACATAAAAAAAAAAAAAAAAAAAAAAATCCTAAATGCATATGCATTCATTTTATCTGTTGCATACTTTTCGACCAAATTCAGCGCTTCCTGAATGTTGATGTCGACCACTCCGACACACTGTACCTACTGTCTAACAGCTGCTGAAGCTCGCTCGTGCACAGTAACCTGATCCACTGCATCGGTTTCTTCACACTGCTACTTGCAAAGCATTCCTTCTCCGAGCGTCGCCATGTTCGATAGACCTATTCAGTGACCTCAACGCCGCACTCTTCCGGCACCACTGCACTCGCGATAAAAGACAGTATGTTCATCAGCCTTCCCTCATCCTACCTTGGCTCTGTAGATCCTGGCTTGGCCTGGTGCGATTACTAGCGGCCGGCGTCGACGTCCATTGCTGTGCTCTGGTCGGCTCGCCCAAAGCATTCACCAGCTCTGTAATTTCTGCCGATATTTGTTCAATGAAGCTTACTAGTTCTTCTCTTCCCGCCACCGTTCTGAATCACTGCGTCATGTAGGATGGCTCAGTGAGACACAGCATGTCAGGTTTAGGGTGATTTATTCAGAAACACATCTGCATAAACATACCAACATCCGCCCGGTCGCTCATCTCCTGCCGCACGCGCACCGGCGTCCCTCACTTCCTTGTTCATGCTATCGCACCGCACGTAACTATCCTTTTACATAATAAGCTACACGTTCCGCAATTATTGCTAGATTGCCCCGCAGATTCCCTGGTGCCCTTCATGGCCTCCTCTGCTATCAGGGCCAAGATGTGGGGGGTGGGGGTCGCGGAATAGACCCTACATATGTGTGTCCTATAAAGTGAGAGGAGCCATCGATACCAAAATCGTCGCGATCGTTAATGCGACGCCATTGGAGAAATTCACCATAAAGAGGATGATGATAATAGTGATAAGTAATCAACATCAGTATGGAGTAACTACAAGAGTTTCAAACCAGATAAAACATTTCATACAATATACTCTTGCTATGTCTCCTATAGTGCTGAGGCCTTTATGATAATCACATCAATATAATAGGCAATAATATGCATATCAAACTTATTGTCCCGTTTTTTCTCTTCCAACAGCTTCTCTGAAGAATGCCGCTCACAATTACAAGGGTATTGTGTGTTCATTAGTTACCCATCTCTAATATCACGTTTTCTGAGATGGTCATTTTCTATTAAACTAAATCGAGGAGTAACTATTATATAATCAGACAATGGGTCGTGGTAATGTTCTTACTAAAAGTAGTGAAGCAGTTCCATTTTCATCATTGTTAGCGTTGTAATCCTTATCATCATCATTATCTTGGGCTCAGGATTCTTGTCATTATCCTTCCTCCTATTCTGATTCTTCAGCCTATTATTACCATTTCCGTTTTCGTCATCATTATCATTATTTTTATTATCATTACTAGTATCATTATCGTTATCACTATTATCATCATTATTATCATCATCATTATCATTTCTGTTATCAATATCATCATTATTATTACTGCTATTATTGCTGTTATCATAACTATCATTACCATTACTAATAGGATTTTCATTATCATCACTGTTATTATTATGATAAGTAGTATTAGTAGTATCATTATCAATGCCATAATTATCATCTTCATTATCATTACTATCTTTTTCATTATCATTATTATTACAATTATCATTATCATCTTCATCCATCATCATCATCATTGTCCCGCGAAGTGTGTGTGTGTGTGTGTGTGTGTGTGTGTGTGTGTGTGTCTGTGTGTGTGTGTGTGTGTGTGTGTGTGTGTGTGTGTGTGTGTGTGTGTGTGTGTGTGTGTGTGTGTGTGTGTGTGTGTGTGCATGTATATATGTATGTCTGACCATGCATATATAAACCTCTCTCGTTATATCACAAAGCGTAACATTCAGTGCAGGGCGCCATTACATGCACGCGCGAGAGCAGCATCGCCGCCCAGGGACAAATGTTGGCCTCGGAATAGAGTTGGCAAAGCACGGAGCAGCGCTGAAGCGTCAGCAGCCAGCCTCTTAGA
>NC_061835.1:16989959-16997459 GCF_019202785.1 Penaeus chinensis
GGCCGAGGCTTCCAAAGGCCGAGGCTTCCAAAGGCCGAGGCTTCCAAAGGCCGAGGCTTCCAAAGGCCGAGGCGGGAAACGAAACTAGGAAGATAAGCTAACCCAGGAAAATAATAAGATAGACGATAATGACAATAATAATAATGATAACAAGAACAACAACAAAACAACAATAATAATAATAACAACAATAATGATATTTATATCAATGATGATTATGATGATGAGGATTGTGATGGTAAATAATAGGAAGGATAATAGTAATAGCAATAACAGTAAAAATAATAATGATGATCATTATATGATTAACAATGAAGATTATAATAACAATAACAAAACAATAAAAACTATTATTAATATTATTATTATTATCATTATTATAATTTTAATTATAATTATTATAATTTATATCACAAACTATTATTATCATTATCATTATTATCATTATTACTATCATTATTATTATTATTATCATCATCATTACTATTATCAATGTAATTAGTAACATTATCATTATCACTAAAATAATAATAACAATGGCAATAATAACACCTGCTTATGAAAAAGAACTCACCCCAGGGAGTCCCTCAAACGGAAGAAATAATTGCATCGCAATTACTAATGATATGCAGCTCATTCCCGACAATCAAATGATAATTATCCCAAACCATTGCGATGACATTGATATGTGCAGTATATCCGATTTCATCAACAAGCATCACACGAATACACATACCTACATACTTACATGCATACATCCGCACATGCGCTTACACACACACAGACATGTACTCAAACAAAACACACTCACACATGTGCGAGTATATCTGCCTGGGCCTTGCCTTCCATTTACTCCAAAGCTTGAAAGGTATTGTAAATTCGCGAGTCTGACATCTCTGACAGCCAAGGAAGAAATGTCTTTTATATATATCGTTTACATTCATTTGCGTTTTCCACTGAGTTCACTATTTTTGTCAGTGCCAATATCTTATAATTAATGAAAGAAAATGTCGCAGACTGATTAATAAATGCAGCTCACCTGACTTTTCTTTCGATGTCATAATTTTAATTAGTGGGAGCATGAGCGCTTTTAATAACGGTGGTAGTAATACCTTCGTCATCACTGTTAATGGTGTCATTATCATTATCAACATTACCATCACCATCATAATTAGCATCACCAGTCGTCGTTACTATAATCAATAATCATTACAATCATTATTATTATTATTATTATTATTATTACTTATCATAGCAGTTAATCATCAGCATCAACTAGGTTATAACCATCCTCATTATTACAAAAAAAAAAAATCTTTAAATAGCTGGATAATTCCTTAAATAACTCTCCTGCTTTGAATTACTAGGTATCTATTCATTAATACTTAATCGCATTCTTGAATTAACCTGAGCTCACATGCCAGTTGATTTTCTTAACTACCCTTTCAGCTCCTCAAATTCGCCTAGTATTAACTGACTAGTCAATCAGAAGAGTTCACTTTGTCCTCATCGGGCAGAGCATCTTCCCCTTGGCTACCTATCACGGCCTAGGATCCCTATTAAATCGCTCGCCTTTTGACGAAATCAATTCCCTTGTTACCTGCCCTTAATCCAATTCTTTCTTTAACATGCTGATTGATTGACTGGTTCCCCAGTGTCCTTTTAAAGACCAACTAAGTGTTATAACATCTTTAATTACCTGTCCTTGATGGTCTTACTTAATCAGTCCACTCTCTCACCTGCCTTTAAGCAAGCTCACCTATCCTTTAGTCACCTATTCACTTATATACAGTTCCTTATCCGTAATGACTCAGTTCCTTCCCTCACCTGGTCCTAGACAAGCTTACTGTCCTTAATCCCCCATTCCTAAATAGCCTTCCTTAACCAGCCGTCTCCTCGCTCACCTGTCCTCCTGGCAACTTGCATGACGCATATCCTTCTCCTATCTCTCTTGTGTCCAAGCCCCTCGTTCACCTGTCCTTAACCCCTATCCCTAATGAGCCTTCATTAAGAGCCATCCCCTCGCTCACCTGTCCTCTTGGAGTCGAGCGTGTCGCCGATCCACTGCGGCTGCACGAACACCACGATGTTGATGATGGCGAAGCAGATGGTGAAGACGCCCCACAGGACGCCGATCGCCTTCGAGTTGCGGATGTAGTGCGTCGCGTACAGCTGCGGCTGGTCCAGGTACTCCACGCCCTTCTCCATCCTCTTCATTTGGGGGCTCGAAGGGGCTCGAGGGGGCTCAAGGGGACTTTAAGGGGGTTTAAGGGCTCAGAGGGAATTTAGGGGCACCTGGGATTTTTTGTGGATTTTAAAGGGGTGTGTTGGGGGGGATAATGGGATGAGGTGGCGGGAAGGAGTTTTAGGGGTTAAGGGGTAATTTCTGAGGTTGTCTTGAGGGGCTCGCTTGCTGTGACGTGGGAGCTCCTACTTTTCCCCAGAGGACGGCTGCGCTTGCCAGGTAGGCGTGAGGTTGCAGTTGTTGTCACTTTTATTTTCTCGGGGGATTCAGTCGAGTGACATGGTCGCCTTCCTTGACTTCTCGTCCTTTTTCTTGCCTTATCTTTTGAGTGAAAATGTCAGTTACGATTTTTCTTATTGTCAACTTTTATGCGCTTGGAAATGTCACAATTTTCACGGCGATGTTTTCTCCTATTCTTCCCACAATAGCCCACGTGTTCCCTTGCCATACACTCCCGGAACAATAGTCCAATCACCTGTAAAAAGTAAAGAACAATGAGCAACGATTAGCAAAGAGACGAGGCAGAAGGGAAGGCGATCTCGCTCTACTCCCAAGATAACGGTATAAACAGGACAATGTTTTTGCATCCGCTTGTTTTCTTATTTCCTTATATTATTTAGTTTTTCTTCGCTTTCCATTTGCGTCCGGGCGATGAGGAATAATCCACACGAATAAGCGAATAAAGGAAATGCATAAGAAATAACACTCAGAAATCCTTTCACACGAGAAACTTCACACAAGGAATTTAAAGGTCAGGTTTCAGGAGGACATCTTGAGCCCTTTGTGGATCTCGGACCTGAAAAATCTCACTATTTTCTGAGTTATGGCTATGCACGAGACACAACACTTCACTTCTTTCCCTGGATAGTCAAAGAGGAAAGTTCACTCGAAGGGAATCTGCGAAACGGAACCTCAGAACGAAGAAATGCGAGAGCGAGCGGCGCGGCGTCCTCCCCCTTCGGCGTCTCACCTCAAAATGGCGAGGAGAGTCACTGGTTAGGCATTTTCTCGTCTTTTCTCCAGGCTGATCGACCGGAGAGGATGAATGGAGGCTTCTGGTCTGATGGATCTGCGGGGAGATCGCTTTTCGGGCTTTCGTTGAGATGCTGCACGGGTTGACTCGGAGTTGCATTTCAGGGGTAATTTTATTTTCCGGAGTTCCGCGTGCAAGGAGGCGCAAACGTCTCACTAGGTCACCTGTGCGTACCTGACCCGGGTGAGCCACGCATACCAACCCTGCCGAAGCTCCTCGCCCTTCGGATGTGAATCACAAAAAATATATATTTTCTCTCTCAGATCACTTGCTCTAGGGTTCCTTACCATTCCGACCAAAATTCCAGTAACCAACAAAGAAGATAATTTTAGAAATATAAACCACATATCTAAACATTCCACGAATCCACGTTGGCAAGCCTGCGATCGGCCAAGGGGCATGAGAAACTGTTTCGGCTTCTGGGTTATTGTCACTGGCGGAAGCGCAAATGCTCCGACTTATATTTCCTCTTTTTTCAGGCGTGAGCGAGATTCCAAACTTTTGGCGAAGATAACCCAGCGAAAGTTACTAGTTTTGTGGTGTTAGTCATTCTCATTCACACCCTTTCTGCTTTTGTAACAGCGAACTTTGCTCTTCCTATTTTCTTCTTTGTAAAGGTAAAACCAAAAATCGTTCCATACAAATATCCCACATAATCTCCTTTCTCCCCTGATTACCCGCAGTATTTCCAGCTTCCAAGGCACTCCGAAATGTGCTCCTAACAGTCGTACTTAGTTCAAATTATGATTCATAACTGCTGTGTTTATTTGTATTTTGGGGCTGATGTCGGTCTTGTTGTTAATGATCTATTTCCCATAATTTCCATATTTGGCTGAATACAGGAAGTTATAATCTTACATACGATAACTACTTGTTGATGCGTTGAAATTGCCGGAATTTATTAACGGGCTTCAGAAAACCCGGGTGATGATAAAGTAAGAGACAGAGAAGTGTGTGTATGCATGTTTTATATATATACATGTGTGTGTGTGTGTGTGCCCTACTAGGATAGAGCATACATTTAATAAGTATATCAGTATATTGCAGGAAGATCATGCTGTGCTCTCACGTCTGCAGACATTCCTTGTGCATTGAAATAGGATGTTTTTGTATACTATACAGGCTACAATGATTAGAAAATTTGGCATGCGCATTTCTATGGCTAGAATCTCGACAGGTATTTATTTGATGGTTGTCAAATCTGAAAAGTACTGACCGTTTTTTTTTTTTTTTTTTTTTTTACATATATCAATATATCTATGTGTGTGTGTGTGTGCATGTGTATGTATGTATATATGTATATATATATGTATATATGTATATATGTATATATGTATATATATATATATATGTATATATATACATATATATGTATATATGTACTGTGTATATACATATTCTACCATATTTTCCATATGTTGCCTGTTATTATTATTATTATTATTATTATTATTATTATTATTATCATTATTACTATTATTATTATTACTACTAATATATTACTACTAATACTATTATTATTATTATTATTATTATTATTATCATTGTTATAGTCATCATTATTATCATTATCATTATCGTCATTTTTATTATTATAACGATTTTAGTAACTATTATAATCATAATGATAACACTTGCTTTTACTATTATTACCACCATTTTTGTTGGCATTATGTTAACTTTATAACAAAAGCAACACTGTTACTATAAATAGTAGTATTGATAATTTATTCTGGTCAGTAACAAGTGAACATTAAAAAAAGGGTTCATTAAAGCCCCATCTTGCACGCCTTTACTTGTATTTTCATTATCTTGGGCAAATGGGCAATTTCATGAAAACGTATTTATTTATTTTTCTTTTTTTTAACTAAGAAGTCGTTCTGCCTCGCGTTCCCTGCAGCGAAAGCGACCTTATATTTCATCCTTTTGTTTTTTCACCTCTTCTCCCCCGCCCCCCCTTCCTTAGAATGGTATTGCCGAATTGATAACTAACGTATTGCGACTGACCCTTGAAGCCCTCGTGCCTTGGGATACACTTTTCAAAAACTGGAATGCAATGACTACAATGTTTTTTATTTTGTCTTGATTCACATACCAGTGTCATAAATCAATATTGCTGGCATAGGATATGAAGTCCTTGGTGTTTCAATCTTCTAAAACATGTTATGAGAAATATTTGTAAGAAAAAGCAGTTCTCTAAAACTAAGCCATTAGACATTTGAGACTCAAACAGGGAAACTATCAGTTTCGGGCCGTGGCCTCTCGGCGTTGTAACATTTCAACAGCAGTACGACCGCTTTAAAAGAGGAAAACTAGAAACGTATATGTTGTCACACTTAAGCTGTTATCATCACCCGATTAATTCTTTATAACACTTTATAAGAAGTTACTTTACCTGCTTGGAAACCTTGATGGGCCTCAGCTTAAAAAATAATATTTGTTGACTCTAATGTTCATCATTCGTATTCCTAGTTTGAAGTCGGAGAAACATTTTTTGTTGACCTCAACAGAAGTTGACTGGAGACATTGCAGAGTAGCTGTGGTTTAAAAAGACGATTTTGCTACTGACTGTGACAGGGCATATTCTGGCCTAGGAGGGTAGAGCCTATTTTATACCCGGAGGTATAAACTAGGCTAGGCTAGGATTATACCCCGGGGGTTATTCTGGGCAACCCAAAACTATGCCCGGTATATTCTGGGAGGGGGTTAATCTGGGCTGCGCACACACACACACACACACACACACACACACACACACACACACACACACACACACACACACACACACACACACACACATATATACACACACATACACACACACACACACACACACACATATATATATATATATATATATATATATATATGTATGTATATATATATATATTTATACTGTGTATATATATTGTATATATATAAATATATATATATATATATATATTATCACTATTGTTCTTCCGCACTAATCAGCCCGTGTTGCCGCCGCTGCCGGGCGCCTCCTTCTCCCCCTCGCTCCCTTCGCGCCGCCGGTCCCCAGGCGAGCGACGCCTCCGCGGTCGTCCCGCGGAGCTTGCAACGGACTGGTCCTCTGCCGGTCTCTCGGTCTAGGCGTCGGTTGGAAACGCTTGTTATTGCCGTTATATATTGTTATTACCATTACTTTTATAAACGTTATTATTAGTAGTAGTAGTACATTTTATTCATGTTTTATCGTATGGTGTCACTGATAATCTAGATGTTACCTTAATTCATCAATAATGTTTTTGATATTGTGGTTTTTGGTTTCACATTAGACGTGTATGCATCTGCCGCGCCCTTATTTCTGCATATATATGTATGTGTATGTGTGTGTGTGTGTGTGTGTGTGTGTGTGTGTGTGTGTGTGTGTGTGTGTGTGTGTGTGTGTGTGTGTGTGTTAGTTTGTTCAAAGGTTTCAGGTAGTCATACTTATTTACATTACCAAAAGCTTTTCCTACAGCAAAGTTCAGCAGTTTTTGCATTTATTACATGACCAACTTCTATCTGAGCAATAACCTATAATACAGAGAGCTCGTAATTGCCCAGCCGAGATCCTTTTTCAGTAAGGATTTTATTTTCATCATTTGAAGCAGGTAGATTATCAGGTCCATTACATTTTTTATCTAAATGTCGTCAGCATGGGTCCCAACGTCATGTATCTACGCGTGCTCCTCGACCTTTTGCGGACGTGCTGGGTCTTAGCAGCAGCCATCAAAGTCCGTGGTTGTGTCTTGAGGATTTTTAAAAACTATATTATATATTTTTATATTCGAATATATTTTGAGGCCAATAATGTCGAAATATCCTTTTGCTTATGCCACTGTCGCTTGAGTCTTAGTCGAGAACTCGCTTGAGCTTTTAATGGATTCAAAGTGGATAACAAAAAATAATGCAATTTTGGGCAATGGCCGACAGGTCGTTTACGAATATCGTGAACAAGATCGAGGCTCATATGGATCCTCGTGGAAACCCGAGAGCAGTGTGTGGTTGACAGTTACTCATAGAATTTGGCTGGGCTCCTTCTGTGAATTACAGAACTTCCAAAACAGTAGATCTCGATTCTGTGGTCATTCGGTTGCCAAGAAGGATGTCGTGGTTGACGCTATCGAAAGCCTTGGCTAGATCACACAATGTGAGCAAGTTGCTTAGCTCGATGTCTTTTCTATCGTAGATTTCATTTGTAACCTGTAATAAAACCATG
>NC_061835.1:17009959-17012459 GCF_019202785.1 Penaeus chinensis
AAAGAGAAAAAGAGAGAGAGAGAGAGAGAGAGAGAGAGAGAGAGAGAGAGAGAGAGAGAGAGAGAGAGAGAGAGAGAGAGAGAGAGAGAGAGAATACATATTCATGAAGTATTACTGATTAACAACAGCCCAAAACTGTAGAGTGGAAATAATAATTATAATGTTGTTGAAGTGATGCTGCTGCTGATGATTGAGAATAAGGATGATGATAGTGATGATGATGATGATGATGATGATGATGATGATGATGATGATGATGATGATGATGATGATGATGATGATGATGATGACAACAACAATTAAGATGATAATAAAAATAATAATAACAAAATACCAATTATAATAATAATAGCAATAATAATAATAGTAATGTACCTCCCTAGGAGCAGAGGAGGACATGGACTAATGGAGCTAAATACTGCCTACAAGACCAGCATTGCCCTTTGCATTTACATCAA
Organism: Penaeus chinensis; assembly: GCF_019202785.1. Taxonomy (NCBI): domain Eukaryota; kingdom Metazoa; phylum Arthropoda; class Malacostraca; order Decapoda; family Penaeidae; genus Penaeus; species Penaeus chinensis. The sequence continues at coordinate 17,010,418 of NC_061835.1, forward strand.
ACAAGATAACGACCAGTACACTAGGATGATTGCCAACCACAAGAAAGCAAAAGCCATGTTCTCCATGTTGAAGAAGGTGAGGACGTTGAAAAGCAACACAGCAGAGCAAGGACCATCAATCCGAGACATTGAAGGAGCAACCAAAGGCTTCAATCAATGAGGAACAGACGAATAACATCTCAGCTCAATAAAATCTTTGGATGGCTACGAAGTCGTGAGCTCAAAACAGAAGCCAAATGTGCACACTGAAGGACATCAACAGCAAATGTTGAATGCGTCTGCAGCAAGAACAACTTCTTGCCCACATCATTTCCGGCTGCACAGCTTTGGCACCCTTTAAGTACACCAACACTGGAATCGAAGTGACTAAGCACGGGTACAGACATCAGTCAGATAAAGCCATAGACACGGAGGATATCACGGCCTACTCCCTGACACAGCAGTGCCCAACAGCAGTGCCCAACAATACCAATCTCTCTCTCAAGGAAGCTCAAAAGCTCAGCAACCATAAGGATCTTGAGATCGAGATTGAGATCATCTCGATGAACTCCCATGCCACAAGCAAAAACAAGTTAGAGCTCTGGTTGAGCTCATGTAGAAGGCACCAGCAAACATCATGCTGAGAGGAGGGAGGAATCATAATCATAATGATATTTTTTCTATTATCATAATCATTATTATTACAATTATTATTGTCATAATAACTATGATGATGATGATGATGATGATGATGATGATGATGATGATGATGATGATGATGATGATGATGATGATGATGATGATGATCATAATAATAACAATAACAGTAATAATAATGATGATGACGATGATGATGATGATGATGATGATGATGATGATGATGATGATGATGATGATGATGATGATGATAAAAATAAATAATAGTAATTATCATTATAATAAAAATAAATAATAAAAAAATAATAATAACAACAATGAGTATGATAATGCTAACAACAACAATGGCAATAATAATAGCCATAGCAACAATACAAAAATAAAATATAACAATATTTAAAAAAAAATACCAATCATATCATCATCATCATTGGGGAGATAACGCCGGCGGAGGCCCATAGCCGCATCAACCCTTGGCTTCCACCTATGAGGGTCCCTCATGGCAAGCCACCAGGAAGGGGCTCTAGCTCCTCACGACAGGTTTGATAGATCTGCTCATGCCACAACTTCCTCTGTCGTGCCACAGGCCTCCTCTACCCAGAGTTATCTCAAACAGAGACAACCTGGTGGGCAGGGTCATCCTGCGGGAATCGAGCCAAGTGGCCCTATAGCCTGAGTTGGCAATTGCGGATTGTGCAAGTAACAGGTAATGTACTGGTCTCACGGTGCAGCCGTTGGTTGGACAGATGGTCCCGCCAACTGTACCTCATGATCCGGCACAAGGATCTGTTACAAAAGGCATCAAGATGAGATTCCAAAGCACAAGATAGTGTCCAAGTTTGACTACCATATAGTAAAACTGGCAGTATCAGGGCCTTAAAAACACGTAGCTAGGTCCTTCTGCACAGGAACCATCACCTCCAAATACTCTTGTCGAGAGATTTCATGACCCCTGCTGCCAGGCCAATCCATCGAATGACTTCCTGGTCTGACAACCCAGTCATGAACTGCACTACCAAGGCATATAAAACTCTCTGTGACTTCGATGTTTTCACCGCAAGCACGTACTGATTGCACAGGGTCTCCTAGTAGGCCCCCAAAATCCTGGATCTTGGTCTTGGTCCAGGAGACCTCTAGCCCCAGGGGCTTTGCTTCATTGCTAAATGCATCAAGAGCCGCCACTAGGGTTTCCAGAGATTCAGATAGAATGGCAACATCATCAGCAAAGTCAAGGTCTGTAACCTTGATATTGCCCAGAGTTGCTCCACAGTGACTTTGGACAGTAGCTCTACCCAGTATCCAATCCATGCAAGTGTTGAAGAGTTTTGGTGCAAGAACACAGCATTGCCTCACACCTGAACTAACAGGGAAGAAGCTCAACAGGCCCCCACCACACTTTACAGTAC
>NC_061835.1:17022459-17027459 GCF_019202785.1 Penaeus chinensis
CAGACAGAGCGACAATCACATCTGATTACTCAGCCAGACCTAGAACAGGGCAGCTAGGCAGCACACTCACCTGTATCTGACCTTGACGTCACCACCACAGTACTCATTAATGACAAGTTTGATAAGGAACAGGTGGAAGATGACGATGAGAGCCACAATGGTGAGCCAGAAGACTGTGGGCAACCCTCCCCACTTGTGGCCGTGTTTGTGCATGGCAATCACATGGTGCTCATGTGGGGGAGCTGCAAGAGAAGGAAATAGGCAGAGGGAAAGGGTTAGTGAAGATAGGGACATAGGAAGAACAAAAAATTGAGTGGAAATGAGAGCAAGTATATGCTCTGACTGCAATTTATTCATTACAAAAATAACAAGTAAAATATAATAAAGACTGCATCTATAATACACATCAACACTTACCCAAAGCAATCTCCTTCACATGGATGGTGTGCTTGAGTTCCTCCAAGTGTGATCGGTCTGATGTAATGTACAAGATGGGAGTCACGGGCTCCGTCAGCTTTACTGGGAACATCTGCTTCTCTTGCCTGTTTAGGGTATAGAGGGGAGGGTAGAAGGGTGTGGGGAAAGGGGGAAGTCAAAAGGGAGGAGGGGGAAAGGGAGAGGCAAAAAGGAAGGGGGGAGAAGAGGAGGATAGATGAAAGGGAGGATGGGAGAAGAGTAGCAAAGAAGGGTGGGAAAGGGTGGTCATGCATAAGGGTGGAGAGGTGTTTTTAGTGAAAGGAAGAGAGGAAGAAGGGAGGATGAGGAGGAACAGATGGAAGAAACCAGAGGAGCACATAAGGGTGAATGAAGTAAGCAGGAGGGAGAATACAATCGCTGAATTTTTGGTTTATTCTTTTCCTTATAAGTTTGTTTCGGTCTATTCATTTGTTCCTTCTCAACCACCGCTTGCCCTTTTTTCATATCTTCATGATTCTTTATCTAAGCAATGGAATGCAAGAAAGATTAGGACAAGACAAGGTCACCCACCGCAGTTCCACGAGCTGGTCGAGGCAGCCGGCATCACAGGCGTAATAGCTGCGGTCTGAACGGTCGACGGCCACATACACCACTGCCTTATAGTCCTCCTCCTGCACCACCACCGTCAAGTTGAGGTGTGTTGCATTACCATAGCTTATTCTCCTGAAGGGGGAGAGAAGAGAGACCATGGAGGATACTTGCCTAACATAAAAATTACTGAAAGCAAAACCATGTCATATCAAAGATACTGTCTTTTGCACAGTCCACCACAACCTATTCATGCATTTAACCTTTTGCAGTTCTCTTAGCCTATCTCACCCATTAGTCCTCCTATGTATCCCCAGCCACCAACACCCTGATTTGTCCCCTGCCCACTCTCTCCCCACCCACCCCTTCTCACCTCCCACCCCTTCATCCATGGATTCCTCCCTTCCAAAGGCTCACCTAAAATGGTAGTCTCTGTGCAGATCCTTGGGCTGCGCAGTGAATTCGAGGTGCTGGTTCTTGAAGCGCAGGCCCCCAAAGCTCAGCAGCATGGCCTGCATCACACCATTTGCCCCGGCACGTACAAGCTGGTGGCAGCCCTAGGTTGGGGGTAAAATCAGGAGGGGAATAGGGGTGGGGGAGGGAAAAGATATGTAATGAAACACTGTAGTTATAATCATACAGGAAAATGACAATAGCGATACAGATCATAAGGATTGTGATAGCAATATGGTAATAATAAACATCAATATAATTATGACAAACAAGCATGACATCTATCGAAAAAAACAATAGTACTGAAAATAGTGATTACAATAATCATGCAGAATAAGGGTTATAAGTGATATTAATAATAACAAAGATAGTGAGAACATCCCAAAAGACAGTGATAATGACAAGACCCAGAGGAGACCCTCATGAGAGCCCAGGGAAACCTCTGAGACCCTAATGAAACCCCCATGAGACCCAAGGGACTAACCTGCTTCTCCAAGGTGACCATCCAGTAGCCCACAACCTTGTTGACATTGGTAATTGTATCCAGGGAAGACCAGAGACGCTCTGCTTCCCTAAACGGAAAAAGAATTTAAAATAAGAACAAGAAGAAAAACAATAATACTCATAGTAATAATCATAGAAGATAATATGTAATAATGATAATAATAACCAAAAATAATAGCAATGATGACAATGAAATAACAATAATAATAATAATAATAATAATAATAATAATAATAATAATAATAACAGTAATAATAATAATAATAATAATAATAATAATAATAATAATAATAATAATTAATAATAATAACAATAATTGTTATTATTATTATTATTATTATTATTATAATAATTAAAGGTGTGGGGACAGGTTATTGTGATCTCAGTAACGAAAACGATCAAAACAAAATTCAAGTACATACAGATTTCCAGTACAAAATAAAACACATAAAAATGTAAATAACAAGAGCAAAACAAGCACAGCGGAAACTCACAGCGTCTGGTGGCCCCCATAGCAGCCCTCTGCGTACGCGATGTCCGTCAGGATGGATGCCCTCTGCTCGTCTGTGGTTGTCACCTCGTGTAGCGGTGCCCTAGCCTGTGTGTGTGAGGGGGGAGGGCTTTTGTAATAACAGGAGCTCGTATAATATTTGGAATGTATCCAGAAATAAAATGGGCAGATTTTGTTTTACAACACAGTTATTTTGAAACAATTCTATAAATAGTACTAAGAGATAAGATTTTCATTACTGGGAGAACAAAGTCTATATCAAAATATACAATATATCTTTTTTGCGCAATATCTTGCATCAAAATATAACTCTCAAAGTTGTCTATGCCTTGGGTGGGAAAGCTGGAAGTCAATCGTATAAGAAAATATTTTCTACACATCACAGTATTAATCATATTCATATCAAGAAAAGTGATGATAATGATTCTCATTATAAAAAAAAAAATAATAATAATAATGATATTAACAGCAACAACAATGATGATGATGATGATGATGATGATGATGATGATGATGATGATGATGATGATGATGATGATGATGATGATGATGATGATGATGATGATGATGATGATGATGATCATCATCATCATCATCATCATCATCATCATCATCATCATAATAAATCATTAATAAAAATAATAGTAATAATAGTAATAATGATTATAACAACAATAATAATAATAGTAATATTAAATAACACATACAACAATAATAATAATACTAATAACTATAATAATAAAAATGAGGATGATGATAATAATAATAATAATAATAATAATAATAATAATAATAATAATAACAATAATAATAATAATAATAATAATAATAATAATAATAATAATAATGATGATGATGATGATGATAATAATAATAATAAAGTTAATTATAGCAATAGTCATAAAAATAATTATAACAATAATACTAATAATAATAATAAAAAACAACAATGCAAATAGCAATAACATATAAATATAATAATAATAATAATAATAATAATAACAATAATATCAATTCCATTGAGACTAACAACGCCTGAGGCCAAGTGTGGAAACCTTCCGATGACACATTCCCCTCCCACGTCCTAAGCCCCTAACCTCTCCAGATGCCGCCCCGTGCCCTGTCACCAAGCCCCCAACGACCATTAACTCTACACAAGCCCTAAAGCTCCCTTCCAACCTCACTCCCTGACCCTACCACCCTCGCCCCCCACACCCACCTGTGACAGCACATGATAGAGCGTGGCATTGATGAGGTTGCCATTGAGTGCACTTTCTGCCTTGGAGTGGCTGATGAAGAAGCCCGACGACCAGAGGTCCTTCCACACGAGCGAGTGGTCTGTCCGCAACCGCTTGATGTTGCCTGTCACCGCGCGTTTCAGCACCTGCACACAGAACAAAGAAGTCGATGAGTTGAGGGAGGCAGGAGGAGGCGTATGGCAAATTCCGTTTTTTAACCTCGACTGTTTTTTAAATTTTCTAGGAAAAACTAGTCATCAAATTTTTATTACAATATAACTAGCACAAAAGAAAAAAAAAAAATCTCTCTAAAAATCATGGAAAAGAGTGGGTCAAAATGTGAAGCTCTTTAAATAATATACAAATTAATAAAAGGAAAGGGTTCTCTCCATCTAAAAAAAACAATTCTGTTCAACTCTCCACTCAATCAAATCAACTAAAATGACCAATACATACAGCCAGCGCAGCTTCAGAGGCCCTATTCTTGACAGAGGAAATGTATGCCTTGCGAGGAATCGGGTCAGAGTAGTTGAGGGCAGTCACCACATGCAACGTCGCAGACATTTTCGACTTGATCTGTTGGAGAGAAAATCATGTTTATCTTCTATCTCACAGAAGAGAAAGATTATGAAGGTACATGTACTGTACTGAATGCATATGCAACTCTCTCCTCCCTCTCTCTCTCTCTCTCTCTCTCTCTCTCTCTCTCTCTCTCTCTCTCTCTCTCTCTCTCTCTCTCTCTCTCTCTCTCTCTCTCTCTCTCTCTCTCTCTCTCTCTCGCTCTTTGTTCAGTACCTGTCATTCTTGTAAATATGTGAATGGTTTCTAACTATATGAAAAGAAAATGAACTTCTCTCAGAGTAGTTACTAAAGGCAACTCTCGAAGCTGGTTATTCTTCACTTCCATGTGCTTGGCCCTTTCAATAATGGAATCCACAAGCAATATCACAATTTCCTGAGCTTTCAGCCTTGATTTCTGAAGTTCAGTAACTCTCACTTTGTCATCCCTACTAGTATTCTTCACTTGTAGTCCATCACAATCAATGACACAATACTCCAATGGCCTTAGCAAATCTTAATCATAACAACTTGATATTCAGTCTAATGGCAAGAGGGAGTAGAGCTGCCATGTACTCAATTTGTCCAGAGGGTGGACAGTGTCCATATATATATATATATATATATATATATATATATATATATATATATATATATATATATATATATATGTGTCTGTGTGTATACATACATATGTATATATATACAAATGTGTATATACATTCATACAT
>NC_061835.1:17032459-17035676 GCF_019202785.1 Penaeus chinensis
ATACATATATATGTATACATATATATGTGCATATATATGTATAATATATATATATATATATATATATATATATATATGTGCAATTGTATAAAAATACATGGGTAAGTATAAAAACAAATGATAAGTAAAAGAATAAATAATATAAAATAGCACAGGCAGATGATGTAAAAAGCATAAAACATGACAAATCAATAGTTCTCACCATCAACAGACACAAGTGTGATGGGACGGTAGTTAACAGGCAGTGAGAGCGTCCTGCCGCTACGGATGTAGATAGGGCTTTCCTGGTCGAGCGACACGCCCAGCAGCCCATTCCCCACATAAGGCAGGAAGGGCTCCTCGTCGGGCAGCGGCGGCACATGTAGGATGTGTGCATCGTGGTCCTGCACCGCCTGCCAGAAGTGGTCCAGCCGCAATGACAGGCTCCGGCTAGCTGAGTCTTGGATGGGGCGGGGGTTAGGGGTGGGTGCAAGGGGGTGGGGTTGAGTTTCAGGAAAGGGGGACGGGCATCGAAAGAAGGTGGGTAGAAGGGCAAGGAAAATCAAGTTAGTTTTATATACAAAGAGATGATGATGATCATGAATGAGGTCATATGGTAATGATGGAGTGGGCAAGATGGAAGAAGAGTGAAACAAAGAAGAAAGGGGAAAGATATGCAAGAAGGAAGTGGAATGAAAAGGAGGAAGAAACAAGGAAGATGAGGAGGAGGAAGCATAGAAGAATGATAAGGGAGAAGAAGAGAGAGAAGAAGAGTGGGAAGAGGAGAAAGAAAGGAGAGGTGAATAGGAGAAGTAAGAGGAACAAGCAGCAGGAGAGGTAAGAGGAAGAAGAGGAAAGACAAAAGGCAAAGAGAAGAGGAGGCTGAGGTGGAAGAGGAGTAGGCAGAGAAAGAGGAGGAAGAGAAGGAAGGCAGAAAAATGAAGAAGGAAAAGATCTGGATGATAATGATGAGTCTTAAAACACAAAAGATAAAAAAAAAAACATAAATTTTCTGGGTATTACAAAACTGATAAGAACAACAGAACAAAAAAAAATATAGAAAAAAAAAATCGTCAAACATTGTTAACAGACTCCCTTTGTTTCGGCACCATCAAACTTCAAGAAACAAAAATCTTTAAAATCAATGTACATGCTTATATATAAAAAATATACAAGTGCTTTTTTCCAACGCAACAAAACACTTCCCTCTCTTATTCAGTCCTTATGCTGACCGATATCTCATCCCTTCCCCAAAATAAAGCAAACCCAACCAGCCAAAAGAAAAAACAGAAAACAGAAAGCGTGCGAGCACTGCCAAGACTCACCCTCACCTGCCAGAACTGGCCTGCGGTTGGTGACGAGGCGGAAGAGTGATGGGCCGCTGTACAGCAAGATCACCAGAATCACCAGCACGACCAAGACGGCTTTGCGGTACCTGAGGGTGGGGGGAATGTGGACATATTCAGAGACAAAGAGAAGAGAAGGGAGGAAAAAGGAGAAAGACAAAAGGGAAAGAGACAACATATAGAAAGATCAATTTTTGTGAGTAGCAACAACTACAGAAACTTTTAAAATCATTACTGCTATCATTAGTCATTTACATCATATTCATCATCAATTATTGCACTCTCTATTCTTCTCACAATCGCAATCCCTCTCCTTCTCCTTCTTCCTCCCTCTCTCCCCTTCAAACTCTGCCTCTCCTCCCCCTCCACCACCCTCTGCCCTTCTATCTCCTTCTCCCCCCCACCTATCCTCCCCCTACGAAGCCGTCCTTCCGGCCTCGGCCTCTTCCACCCCCTTCCCTTGCCTTCCCTCCTCCCCCCTGCCGCCTCCTCCCCCCCGCTACCTGCCTAAACTTGGCTTCCTTTCCTCCTCCTCCCCAAACCCCCTGCATGTTATACTTACGAAATATATCCGTCAAAAGCTCTCTTGGCTCTCTTGATCACCTCGTTCACGTCCATGACGAGGGTGCTGACGTCAAGAACCTGCGGGAAAGTTGGAGGAATTGAGATGTAACAATCTATTAATTGAAAAATGTAAAACATAATTCACAAATTCAAAAAGATAATAAAACATACAAATAAAATCAATATAATCTCAAATGAATAAAAATGATAAAAAAATAACAAAGACTTAGAACAGATTATATACTTTGTTTTTTGAATTATGAAAAACAATCATTCCTTCAATAAAATTTCACCTCCAAAAACAAGCTTCACAGTCAAGAAATAGAAACCAACAAAGCCTAAGATAAGACAAGGTTTCAACATCTCCAATAAATGTATATTAACAATATTTATACCATCAAACAATCCATATAGATATAATATACAAATGATTGTGATTTCTTACAATTGTAATCAAAACATCAATACCATCATCCCCATGATGATCATTTCCATTCCCATGATTAACATACGTGCGGAAGATCACAAATCCTGGAGCATTTACCCAGCCATCTATTTAGCCCATCACAAGACTCATCTAATCACTGTCAAGTCACAGTCTCGCCCACTCTCACAAAACTCAATTTCCCAATTGCAAGGCTAACCTATTCCCCCTCATAAATCTTGTCACTGCCACAAAATGTATTCACTTCCTATCATAAGACTCATTACAACCACTTGAACTCACAAAATGCCTTCACTAAAACTCTGCCATTGGTCACAGCCATGAAACTAATTCACTAACTATTGCAAAAACACAATCACAAAATAAATATTACTCACTCCAGAAATCCTGTCATACAAGGCCAAAAAGGCTTTGGTGTGCCTTTCACGTATATGCCACTGGGGATGGCATGTGCGTGCATGCCAGCCCACTAAGAGTTTAATTTCTTAATTGTTTTTACACACAGATGGCTCCACAAGCACCAATGAGCCAATTACGAGTACTACCAGTCTCACCTGTTTACCCTTTTCCTTGATTTTTGTTAATATTTTCTGGTATCTAATATTGCTGTTAGTAATATCAATAATACTATAAATTATAGTCTATAACCAAATTAACAGCACTGATACTAACAGCATTTGCAAAATTAAAACATTTTCCCACAAACTCAAGGAAAGGTGAAATCAGGTAAGGTCACAAGGTCTACTAATTTACTCCTTTGTGGCTAAGCACTTGCTGAGCCATCTATGTGCAGAGTCATTTCACAAATACTACTGAGAACACATTTTCCTGGGGTTAATAGGGTGAGAGAGGAAAATAACATCTGAGGCTCTCTCCATTTATT
>NC_061835.1:17035776-17040776 GCF_019202785.1 Penaeus chinensis
TATCTATATTTATATATCTATATATGTATATATATATCTATGTTTATCTATATATATCTATGTTTATCTATATATGCATATATATTTATATATATCTATATATATCTATATATATATATATCTATACATATCTCTATGTATCTGTATATATCTATATATTTATATCTATCTATGTATCTGTATATATCTATATATTTATATCTATCTATATCTCTCTATATCTATATATCTATATATCTATATATACATCTTTATATTTATGCATATCTATATCTATATATGGATATATTTGTATATCTATACATATCTATATATATACACATGAATCTATCTATCTATAAATATATATGTATATATATATATATCTGTATGGTTAAATCTATATATGCACACATATCTATATATCTATATATATGTGTATATATATATATATATATATATATATATCTACATATATATAGATATATATATCAATATGTCTATATATATATCTGTATATTAATTTATTTATATCTATACAATATATCTTTATCTATATATGTATATTTATATATATATATCTATATATCTGTATCTATAGATATGTATATCTATCTACATATATTTATATCTATACATATGTCTATATATATGTACATCTATACATATGTCTATATATATGTACATCTATATATATATATATATATATATATATATATATATATATATATATATATATCTATGTGTATCTATATGTGTATCTGTATATTTATATCCATATCTATCTATACATATCTATATCTCTATATATATCAATATCCATATATATATATATATATTTATATATTTAAGTATTTATATATTATATATATATATATTTATATATTTAAATATTTATATATTATATATATATATATATATATATATATATATATATATATATATATATATATATATTTATATGTATGTATGTATATTCACTTATGAATTTGCTCTCTCTCTCATTTATTAATTCATCATTATCTTTTTTCTTCAGTTTTGCATTCTCCCTCCGTCATTGCTGCATATATCAGGAGCATTCCTTTCTTCCTTCCCTCTCATTCCTTAATTCCTTCTCATACTTTCTTTTATTCCTTCAAACTCTCTCTATTTGCAATACCACCATTTGCCAATCACTCTCTTTGATGTCTCAAAAATCTCCACTTTATTGATAATTGACTTCACTAGCAGGCTTATTAAGAGAAAATAAATATTAGAAAATCTCTTAATTCGCTTTTTAAGGTAATTTTTGTCTGGCATATTTCCACTCATGTCAACTTTTGCAGCATGTTCATGCAGCAGAATTTTAAAACACTTGCATTGTGAGTATTCCAACGTCTCATGTTTCTTCCAACAGCAAGATGGAGGAGTATGGCAAGGAGGGCCCCATCCTCAGCATCTTCCTGTCAGAATTCCACAACATTGCAGGCCCTAAAATAGTGTATCAATACCCTGAGAACTATGTCACAAAGGAGGTGTTTGATGCAGTTTCTGTCTACATCATCCCAAAGCCACAGATCCAGAAGAGGATCATCACGGTCAATGTCCTCGGCCACAAGATAACAGGCTACCCCAATGAGATCAAAAACCTCAAATATGTGCGCAACGCCCTCATTTTCAACCTGTGCTTTGTGTGTGACTCCAAGTCTCGTACCGTGCACTATGAGCCTGCTGTCAAAAAGCTCTCTGAATACCTGGAGAACCTAGAGCTGGAGAATGGCTTCCTCTCTAATGACGGCAGTCGAGAGCAGATACCCAGGATGCTGCGCCACATCCTGGAGGAGCTCAATGCACGGGGAGAGTGCACTGTGACAGTGAACTTGAGTGACCAGAAGCTGGTCACATCAGAACACTCCTGAGCGCAAGGTAGGTGACAAGGGGGAGCGCAGGATGAGTCTTCTGAGTGACAGGAGGCACCCCATTGGGGATGGAAAAATTGGGGGCCAGGAAGGCCATGAGAGGAGGATGAGCATGCTGCCCGACTTGCAGCAAGAGGAGGTCTCTCAGAGGGTGCTACGGAAGCCTTCAGACTCTGAATCCAGGGCCCGACGCAAGTCCTTTGATGGGAAGAACAAGCAAGGCCTCAGCACATCTGTTCTTCATCTCAAGGTAATGGAAAGTAAGATGTTCCTGGTATCCTTAAGAAATGCTTCATTCATTTTTTCCCCTTATATGTGAATATAAATATTAATTGTTTTTTTTAAGTATAATCAAAATAATGTGTTTGCTTGATCCCTTCTTTGAAGGAGCCCCATCACCCCCGCTTAGTCATCTACACATTTACCACAATATCTCTCCCTCAACAGGTGGTTCGCATATGGCCAGACCCCCCACATGTGCTCGACCACCATGTCCCCATTCTGATTTCAGAGCGGGTGCTCAGCCAGGGGGAACACTGGGATTTAACCACACAGCAAGTCCTGCCTTACATTGATGGCTATGCACATGTGGCCAAGATTGCTGCAGCAGCTGATGTTGAAAGCAACTTGGTCAAGGTAGAAAAGCGTGGAAAATAGCTTTTTGTCTGAGAAAACATGATTTACCTTAACCATGTATGCTTTACTCTTTGTTTGTCTTTCTTAGAAAAAAGATACATTTTAGCAAAGTATATTAAGTGCTGGCATAATGAGAGAAATCCTAATTCTACCCAGTAGAATTTGATTCAACTTGAAGTCTGAATTCCATCATTACAACTTCAACTATTTTTCTTACTGTACTAATTGGCTGTTCCCTCGATAGGCATGCGTGGAAAACCTGCTCTACTATGACCAAGTGCGTCTCCTACCCATCTTCCAGTACTCAAACATATACACAGTGACATCGAACATCGGCAAGCTCTATGACAACCATGAACTACAAGAGGAATGCCAACGTGCTGTTGGGAAGAATTCTACCTCGTTGCCACAGCTGTCACATATCATGATGCTCTACTGCAGGTATGGGCTAGTCTTAAAGTTTAATGGTGAAAGGTCTTGGGTGTCTGAGTATATGGAATCCTGAGAGGGACTGTCTACTTTTTATTCATTCACAAAATATGAAATATCTAACAAAGTTTGGGGTGCTTTGTCATGTCCTGCTCCATGTCTGGGTTGTTGTCTGGCTCACAGCCAGACTCCTAAGGCATCCTAGACACTGGGACCGGAGTTTGTGTCACAAGTAGATGTAATCCATTGTCAGCAAAATTTTCCAAAAAATGATGCTTCTGTCATCTTGAGGATCTCCTGCCTTCAGAAAGACCCTACACAAGCCATGTCCCTCCAATAATATTCAGGGATTGCTGTTACCCCGAAGATATTTGCTCTTGAGAATCATGATTTTTTACATTATTAAAAAATATTATTAATTTATTGTGTATTTAATAATATTTCAGTGTTTATGTTGAATTCAAATATTTTTACATTTGATGGGACCAATTTGTTGTAATTTTCAATGTATTTCTAAGTCTAGGAAGCATTTGATTTGTATATTATAGCTTTTTGTTTACTGCATATTGGATAACTTTAATGCTAACAAAAGGCTCCTGAAGGCATGCTGAGCTCCTTTATTGATATTATGGGAGGGTTTACCTTTGAGATCAAAAGTCACTCATTTTTGCTGCATTTTTATTATTTATTTGTTTTTTAGAGTAAATAATTATCATAATTGTTTACTCTGCAGGAAAAGATGACTATGATACTTGTGATGATAAGGAAGAGAATGATAATGTCAGTGTCAATAGATATTAGAAATAACAGTAAGGATGATGATAATGCCTCCACTTGCTTCACCTCACAACAGCATGACGTACGGGGTGAGTGTGCGGGACCTGTGCATCCGCTTTAATCCACAGGCGCTCAATGTGGATGAGCGGAGACTCATTCAGTTTGGCCTCCTGCACAACCTCATCCGGCGGCTGCATCAGTATCCAGTCTTTCTCAGTCCTGATGGGGGAGGAGGTGGAGGAACAGGAGCAGGAGGAGCCCCCCCACCCCAGGGCACCCCCAGCAGGCTGAGTGCCATACACCGGTTGTGCAATGGTTCACACTCCTACGATGAGATCTGCTGCCGGCTTGGAATGACGCACAAGGAAATGCATGACAAGGTGGAGAGGGACCCCAACATCCATGTGCTGTGGAAGTGAAGGCGAAGTAAAGAGTTGATTTCAGAGTGGAGAGTGAAGCCAAAGTGGGACTTGGAATAGAGTTGGCATAAGAAGTGGGAGGTGGAGTAGGGATCAAGTCTGAAGTGGAAAGTCTAAGAGAAGGGGAGGATAGTGAAAAAGGGAAGTGTAAAGGAAAAAGGAAATGGAGGCTGTTGGATGTGAAATAGAAAATTAAAAGTGAAAGGAGATGTGGCATTGAATTGGAGTGGAAGTATGAAGTGTGAAGTATGAGGTGATGTGAAGATGAAGCAAAAATGAAACACTTCTATTCTAATTGTTTATTTGTGTTAAATTGAAATTTGTTATATAATTCTTTTTGCCTAATATGATTTAAAACAAAAACAAATCCTCATTGTTGTGCCTTCTAATTTCTGTCTTTCCTTTATTTGCTTGATCTCTTAGAATTATTTGTATTCTTTATACACATCCTCTCTTACATTACATCCTCCTCCCTCATTATTAAAACCTTAAATATCAGGACACAGTAGAAGTAGATAAAAACAAGTGGTGGCAAAGACAGCATTGTGCATTTATGGATTATTGGATTTGTGTGTAGGTGGCATTGGTGGAATGAGTATTTGTGTGTGAAATTTGTTCAGATGTGTCTTTGTCTACAGGCAAGAAATCTAGGAAGCCCATCTGATAATCATTTGCTCAAAGAAGGATTTTGCATTTTGATACTGAAGCAGAAATAATTGTGACAAATGTAGAAAATGCTTGAATGAGAATAAATAATTCCACACTATGGGATATGTAACTGACATGTCTGTATTACCTCTTCATGTGAATCAGGTCATTGTGGTGAAAATATGATAGTGCAGCATGCATTGCAAATCTTGCA
>NC_061835.1:17065776-17075776 GCF_019202785.1 Penaeus chinensis
CATCTTAAATGATGAAAACAGAAATAAAGCAATTACTAAGGTAACTGATATTTTGATCCAGCACATACAATACATACCTTTTTATTATTATTATCCAAAACATTAATGAACAAAACTCAGGTATTCTTATTTTAATGCATCGCACTAACTCAACATAAATGGATCACTAGCAATTCTTCGAAATTTCAATAAAGGTGGTGCTAATCAACACAAAGAAAATAAGAAAAGTGCAATCTGAGTGCAGATTACAACACCATGTATTGTGCAAGTAATTGTTTCCTTCAGACCAAATGTACCCCCTGAAACGTGCAAATGTACCCCTGGGGGTACATGTACCCCAGTTTGGGAACCCCTGGTATAGAGGAATATTTGTATAAAAAAAATTACCACAAAATGAAAAGCACTAAAGTGCTTTCTATTGTGTGATAAATTCTATCATGAGATATTATCAGCTTCTGGGCTAGACAGCAAGTTATTGACATGTTTGTCTATGGTGCTAACAAAAGAGAACATAGCTCTCTATTTATATATATTGAATGGATTATACCATGCTCATGTGTGCAGATGTGTACACAGACTTAAACCTATCTATTCATGCCCACAAAACCCTACGAACAAATTCTTGCACACATATTTACACCAAGCAACCACTTACCACACACACACCAAAACCCCCTCCTTATCATGAGTACATACATACAGCATGAATGGACCCCTTTTCCACACTCCTCCCAACCAACCCTCTCCAACTAACAACCATCTGCTTCACATACTGACCCGGAGCTTCTTGGCCAGGAAGAATGGCGTTTTGTAGGTGTCGATGGAGCAACTGGGGTAGAGGGATTCTGGCACATGTTGCAGCTTTTCCCTGCATGCCTCAAGCCACAGCGAGGATACGAGGTGCAGTCCACGTTTCTGGGCCCG
Source organism: Penaeus chinensis (assembly GCF_019202785.1). Lineage (NCBI taxonomy): Eukaryota > Metazoa > Arthropoda > Malacostraca > Decapoda > Penaeidae > Penaeus > Penaeus chinensis. Next base: position 17,066,701 of record NC_061835.1, read on the forward strand.
GTTGAAAGTTGCCTATTGGGATTGGGTGGTAAGTTAAGATGCCCATTGGTCTCTTTCTGTTCAAAACTGGTGCTTGCAATTTGCATCTTGAAACAGCCAAGTAAGTTCATCAGAATATCATCTAAACTCTCTCCCTTCCTCTCTCATTTAACCTAACCTTTATTTCTTCACCTATCTTCTGCCTCCCCTCTTCTTCACTGCCTCCTCCCCTTTCTTTCCATCCATCCTTACCTTGGAACCATCCTTGAAAATGACATGTGTGGTGTCCGGGCTCAGCCTGTCTCTCACTTCTGCCCCTAGGACCTTCAGCTGCTCCTTGATGACCTGCGACCTATTGTCACTGCCCATCCGGACCTCTACATATGCAATGACACCTGAAGGAAACAAATAAATAAAGGCTACTAATTTTTTCCTCAGTAATATTACCCTCACTGGGGAAACTTAATAAGCTTGCAATTATCAATAAAATACTTATCAAAACAAACACATTATCAATATTAAAGGCACTAGAAAATCAACATTTTTTCACTCAAAAATCAAGAATGGGGGAAATGAGGTGAGGTTACTTAGGTATTACTTATCACCTCCTTGGTGACTGAATACTTTTGGATCCTTCTCTGTAATGAAATTCATAAAAAAAAAAAAAAAAACTACAATAGACAAATGGTGAGTTAGTGGAAGAAGAAAAGAGAAAGGGGAGAATTTCTTTCAAAACATTACATGAATTTCTAACTTTTTTTCTAACCCTTTTTTAAGTAGGCCTATTAAGGTACACCCCAAATTATTTTATGTGGCCATATATTATGTGGTGATATAACAAACTCTTAAAATGATAAAATCAAAATGTAAAATTTGAATAACAAGTGTTAATACAATGGGAGAGAAATCCACTTGACACAATAAACTTATTTTGTGATTTTCTACTGATGCAAATAGCAGAAGTCCAAGTGGCACTAGTAACAAAGGCAACTGAGCCGAGGCCAATATCTACCTCGCAGAATGATGGTCACATCTGGCTCTGTCGCTGCAGACTCCGATGCCTCTGATGGCTCCATCCAGTCCGTGTGCCTTCCTCCTGTGTCACCCTTGCCTCCTGCAGCCTTCACCCCCTCTCCTGCCCCCCCGGCCTCCCCTGGGAGTTGGGCCTGAAGCAGCCTGAAGGAGCGTGTGCTGAAGTTCTGGAAGCTCATCCCTGCAACCCCACAGCCAACAGGAAGGGCCTGGGGTAACGTCTCATCCATGGCAGTCCGCTGCGAGTCCAGGCCAGCAATAATGTTCCGGATGGAGGTCTCCTGGCTGGAGGTCTTAATGGGGGTCAAGTCCAGGTCCTCACTGTCAAATATCTTGGTGGCATCACCACTTCTGTTCTGGGCATTCTGGCTGTTGTTGTTGATTCCATTATTTGCAGTGCCTTTAGAGATGGCATTCCTATTAGTGCCACCTACCTTTGAGTAGCTGCCTCTGGGCTCTGAGTTCTTCCTCTGAGTGTTGAAGATCACTTCCTCCTCCTCAGAGGAATCTGCACTCAGGGGGACAATGAGGCTCTTCCTCCTCCCTGCGGCCCTACCTGCCCTTGCAGCTGGACGCCTTTTCTTGCTGCCTGGACCCTCCACTCCCAGCCCCCCTACAGAACGTCTGGCCCTTTGCTGGCCCTCCTCAATGGTCCTCAGCTTGCTGGAGAGGGACTCTGAGTCATTCAGGTCAAAGGGCATGATCACGTGGGCTGCTGACTTTCTGCGTTTGCTCTTCTTGACAGGCGACACCACAAACAGGTCCAAGTCATCCTCCTCGGGCTGCTTCTGCCCGGCTGCCTGGATGCCTGAGAGCATGGAACTGTTCTTGGTCCGCTGGGATTTGAGTGAACGGGCAAAGGAATCCTCCGACTCCAGGATAGACATGAGGTTCCTCCGCTTGCCCAGCTTGAGGTCAGGGGTAATGTCTAGCACGATCGAGTCATTAATCTCATCCCTGTCACTGCTGCTGTCTGGGGGGACCTCAATGCCAGTGCTCCTGCCACCCTGGGCTTTCATCTGGGTGTGGGACAGGCCCTGTGCCCCACATCCCACCTCATTCTCTGGGGTCTCCATCACGGATGTCATGGAAGTAGACAGGGCAGTGCTGGGACGCGTACAGGTGAGGTTGGTGGGCGTCTCTGGCACAACAACTGAATCCGCACTGGTGAGGCTCTTCTTGTTGAACAGGACAGAGTGCATGTCCTGCGACCGCCTCGTAGAGCCCGCCCCCCCCCTCTTCATTGTCTCCTTTTCTGAAGTTGGATGGGAGGGAAATGAGATGTTTGTCCTTCAGATAATATAATAGATAAATATTTAAAAATTTTCTTTATGTATTATCAATATACAATAATATGTGAATATATAAAGATTTATCATAAGTTAATGCAATAAGGATCTTCAGTGTCCTAATCAGACTTCACCAATAACAACAGTATTAAAATCAAAGAATCTGCTTTGTGATCTGTCACCCAGAAATACTTTGCTTTCACAGAACCTGCAGAGAGAGTATGTAATTACAGGAGAGCACCATCTGGTGTTTACTGCCGCCTCCTCTTCCATCGCGGTTCGGCAAAGGCCAACAAACCCCCATCAAAACTATCCTAACAACTAAAGTCCTAACCCAACACCGTGGTATGTATTCCCTTGCTAGGGGGCTACGACCCTAAGACCCCCGTGGTAACATATATGCCGAGCCAGGGGGCTACACCCCCAGGACCCCCGTGGTAGTACCTGCATCTAGAATTCACCCTCGCAATGTAAACAGATGAGCGACTTAGCCAAAATTGGGGGACCTTCTCTGTTCTTTTATGAATAGCACCCTTGGGAAGCATTTGCACACATTGCCATAGAAGAACTTGGTCTTGGTTTGTATTGTTCTATCCTTTCATGTAGGTTTTATTTATTGCCACTACCTTATCCTACATATTGTCCTTTTTATCTTTCCATTTATTAAGCTATCTATCTCAATGCGATTTCATCTTTGCATCTATCTATCGGAGAATGAGCTACCAACCCATGTCATCCTTCCACCTATTTTTCTCTACCGTGCGCAGCTTCTCTCCATGCCCTCCAGAAACACCTCTACCTACACATTCCCCAGTAATAGCGCTGTGTTCTGTCCCGCTCTCACTGGGGACACTCTCACTGGGGACACTCTCACTGGGGACACTCTCACTGAGGACACTCGTCCGCCGCGCAGGGAGCTCCTTCCAGGCGACTGGCCTCCTGGCGAGGACCAGGTCTCGCTCAAGCGCTCTGCTTGCCTACAGACATTAGTTTTTTCCTCCCGCTCACCTCACGACGCCGCTTTCTCTCCCTGGTCGAAGAAAGGGTGAAGAGAGAGGAAAGCCGAAGGAGACTCATAAAAAATAGAGAACCTGGAGGAAAACGCGATTTGCCGATTTCAATTCGGCGGCGACGAGCACAACAGAGGCTGCGTCGCGGCGCGCGCGAAGACGTCTTGCGCGAAGACGTCTTGCGCGAAGACGTCTTGCGGCGGCCGGGCTTCATCGGGCTTCTGGGGGCTGCCTGGCGCATTGCACTGAATGCTGATTCATGCAGTATATTCATCTTGACACACATTAATTTACCATGCCTGCGTTTAGCCTGCCTTGTACAGATTTTCGGCGAGATAGCGTTTCGACGAAGACAACTTCGTGCATTTGAAGTTTTCGCGCCATTATTACATAAGATCCCTCAAACTATCGAGATTTCCATGTCGATGGAAGCGATATCGCAATTTAGGAAATGTACTTGAGAAGATAAGCAAGCAGTTTTAAATTAAACATATGTTTACTTATATGTATCTATGTATATTTGTTTGTTTGTGCGTGCAACATTAATGCAGTATGTACACACACACACACACATACACACACACACACACACATACACACACACACACACACACACACACACACACACACACACACACATATATATATGTATATATGTATATATATGTATATATATACATACATACATACATACATACATGTTTAAATACACACGTGCACACACAGAAAAGCAGACACAGGAAAGACGGACATAGAAAATATACAGTAAAAGCAAACATAGACAGACACATGAAAAACAGAATCAGAATAGACAGACCCAAAAACAAACAGAAGAAAATAGACACTGGAAAGCCAGACAGGGAAACAGATGCCGGAAACACATACAGAAGATAAACAGACACAGGAAAGACAGGCCTAGGAAAGAGAGGCGCAGGGGGAAACAGACCAAGGAAAATAGACCCAGAAAAGCCAAACACAAGAAAAAAAAGGAGAGGAACAAGAAAAATAGCGAAAGAAGCAACAGACACAGGAGGAATACAGAAAGGAAGAAAAGAGAAGGGAACAATAAGATAAAGAAGGAATGGAGAAAGGAACAATAAACACCAAAGGAATAGAGAAAGAAGGAACGGATAAAGAAGGAACAAAGAATAAAGACAGGAATATAGACAGGAGGAATAGAGAAAGGAGGATCTAATACAAGACGAATAGAGAAAGCAGGAACAGACAGGAGGAACAGAGAAAATGGGAATAAACACAGGAGACACAGAAGGAATAGAAAAAGGAGGAACAGCACAGGTGGAATAAAGAAAGGAGGGATAGACATAGAAGGAATGGCGAAAAGAGGAATAGGCAAAGGAGAAACAGACACAGGGGGAATGGAGAAATGAGCGGAGGAATAGAGAAAGAAGGAATAGTCTAACGGGAGATAGAGGAAGAAGGGGCAGAGAAAGCAGGAATAGACACCGGAGGAATAGAGAAAGAAGGAATAGGAAAAGGAGAAACAGACGCAAGAAGAATAGAGGAAAGGGGAACAGAAAAGAGGAGTAGAGAAGAGAGGAATAGAGAAATAAGGATTAGAAAAAACAAGAATAAAGAAATGAGGAATATAGAGAGGAAGAATAGAGAGAGAGGGAATAGAGAAAGGAATAATAGAGAAAGAGGAATAGGGAAAGGAGAGATGGAGAAAGGAGGGATGATGGAGAGAGGAGGGATGGAGAGAGGAGGGATGGAGAGAGGAGGGGCGGAGAGAGGAGGAAGAGAGAGAACAGCCGCAGGAGAGACCTCGTGACCTGACGGCTCCGCGGCAGGTCTTCCGGCCGGAGCGCGGCGGCGGCAGGTCCGGACGCGCTGGATAAGGAGCCCATTTGCTTATCTCGGCCAAGGAGGACTCCCTCTCCAGCTATTTCTCTCCTCTTCTCTCTCCCCCTCTCTCTTTCCCTCTTTCTCCCTCTCTCTCTCTCTCCTCTCTCCTCTCTCCTCTCTTCCTCTCACTCCTCTCTCTCTCTCTCTCTCCTCTCTCTCTCCTCTCTCTCTCTCTCTCTCATCCTCTCTCTCTCTCCTCTTTCCTCTCCTCTCCTCCCTCTCTCCTCCTCTCTCCTCTTTCCTCACCTCTCTCTCTATCCCTCTCTCTCCTCTCCCCTCCTCTCGAACCCTCTCATCACTCACCCTCCTCTCTACTCCCCACCTCTCCTCTCTCCCTCCATCTCTTCTCTCTCTAAACTCCTCTCCTCTCTCTCCTCATACTCTCTCCTCTCCTACCTCTCTCTCTCGCTCTCCTCTCATCTCTCTCTCTCCTCTCATCCTCCTCTCTCGCTCTCTCTACTCTCTCCCCTCCTCTCTCCCTCCCTCTCTCTCCTCCCTCTCTCCTCTCTCCTTCTCTCTCTCACCCACTCTCTCTCTCCCTCTCTCTCATCTCATCTCACTCCTCTCTCCTCTCTCTCTCTCACTCTCTCTCTCTCATCCCTCTCCCTCTCCCTCTCCCTCTCCCCCCCTCTCTCTCTTTGTCTCTCGACTCTAGGTAACCATCCATCTATCTATCTATCTATCTTCATCTTCCATCTGTCATCCATCTATCTACATATCTACCTATCTATAACATCTATCGTTTATCAATCTATCTATCTATACATTTCATCTCTCTCCCTCTCCCTCTCCCTCTCCCTCTCCCTCATCTCTCCTCTCCCTCTCCTCGTCTCTCTCTCTCTCCTCTCTCTCTCTCCCCTCCCTCTCCCCTCTCCTCTCATCTCCTCTCTCTCTCTCTCATCTCTTCTCTACCTCCTCTCTCTCTCTCATCCTCATCTCTCTCTCTCTCTCTCCTTCTCTCTCTCCCTCTCTCTCCTCATCTCTCTCTCCTCTCTCTCTCTCTCTCTCTCTTTCTCTCCCTCTCTCCTCTCTCTCTCTCTCCTCTCTCACTCCTCCCCTCTCTCTCTCTCTCTCTCGTCTCTTCTCTCTCTCTCTCTCCTCCTCTCATCTCTCTCCTCTCTCCATCTCTCACTCACTCTCCTCTCTCTCTATTCCCTACCTCTCATTCCTTCATCTCTCTCTCTCTCTCATCTCTCTCTATATAATATCGTTTCTTACTCGACTCCCCTCTCTTCTCTACATCTCATCTCTCCTCTCTCTCTTCTCATCTCTTCACTCATCACTTCCTCTCTCATCCATCTCATCTCATCTCTCTTCTCCTCTCCCCCCGATTCAATTCCTTCCTCCTCTCTCCCCCTCTCTCTTCTCTCTCTCTATATATATATATATATATAATATAAAAATATATATATGAATATGTATAACAATCCTCCCGACCTGGCCTGGCTGGCCTGGCCTCGAACCTAGGTCACTCCGGTATGAGACCGGAGGGCCCAGTACAAACCAACCAACCATACGACCCACTAAAAGGAGTGTGCAACTAGGATTTAAATAGCCCTTTTCATAGACATTACCTATCTACCATACCTAGTAATAATAAACGAGGTTTACAACACTTCCCGTGGGGCCCCGGTCGAAATTGATTTAGAAATTCCCAAAAACCCAAGTGAAATTCTGAGGTAATATATTAAAAAAATGGAATAATGCAATACCGCCTTGATAAAGAATGATAACAATCCTCCCTGACCTGGCCTCGAACCTAGGTCACCCGCGTAATGAGACCGGAGGGCCAGTACTAAACCAACTTTTTTTAAATAAACAATAACTTTAAATAAATTGAGCAAAACACAGATTTTAAAAAAATTATTTAATCCACAATAGATTATATACAATGTTTTCTTATGTGAAACCAGGGAATCTGTAGAGGTTAAGAGGTGATGGTTTGCCCCAAACCGCCATCGGAGCCTGTCTTCACTGTTGCATGTCATTTCGGCGACTCTATGGGGAGTGTGCTTTCCCAAACAGACGTGCTGCTCTGGCAGAGAAGTGCGCGATGCGCAAACCGCGACCTCGGAATTTCCCAAACCAGACCCCGATTAGAGGTACCTTCCTCGTACCCTCTCTCGCCGTGGGGGGAGCCCGGGGGCCGGGCTAGATAGGCACCTGCTGCCCCGTGCCTTGTTAAACCCCCCGACGTCGCGACGATGTTCCGCGCTCGATGTGCGAAGTTTGGGTTTGGCTTCCGGGATAACCCCGGAAGCCCGTTTTTTCTTTTTTAACCACCCTTTGAGGCTGGGGCACATTCTAAATGTGTCTGATCGGGGACTTGTATAGCAAGAATTCCTGGGGAGTCAGGAGGGGAGATATGCGTCGAAGGGCTGAACTTCAGAGAAGCTGTTTTGCAGATCCTGCGCCCGTTTTCTGTTAAATTTTGATCAAGTCCTCGAGTGGAAGGGCGGTGTTTTTTCAAAAGATTTTGCGGGGGGCAAATTTTACTTGCCATGTGTTTCCCCATTCGTAGATTGCTTGCAGTTTTGAATTAAATATTCGTTGCTACAGCGTCATGACCTCACGTTGGTATGAACGAAGTACGTCATCGGCAATGCTTGTTTTTCAGGTGTTCCCCCCTCAGCATATCATCAATTAAATTTCCAGAGAATGGCCGTGCAGACTTTGGGTCCCGATGCCTTTACCGATCACTAGAGACTTGAACGGCATAAAGAGCTTTCCAGCCAATTTTTACCAGCAGTAAAGGTTTAGCAGTCGATCGGGGGGATCGAAAACCAAACTGTCTGACGGGGAAATAGATTTGTTTTTTTCCGGTGTTTTGTAAGCCCTTTTAGTAATGATCTTTTCAAATACCTTACCCGATGCCTGGATCTATTTTCTCTCTCTCTCCTCTATCTATCTTTCTCTTTCATTCCCCCTCCTCCTCCCTTTCATTTCCCCTCCCCTCTCCCCCCTTTTATTTTCTCTCTCCTCTCTCTCTCTCTCTCTCTCTTTTCAACTACTATCAAACTATCTTTTTATCTCTCTCGCTCTCTCTAACTATCATCATCTTTTCATTCCCCTTCTCACTCTCCTTGCTTCCCCTCTCTCCTCTCTCTCTCTCTCTCTCTCTCATCTCTCTCTCTCACCTCATTCTCTCTCTATCTCTACTCTCTTTCTCTTCCTCTCTCTTTATCTATCTGTCTATCTTTTTTTCTATCTATATATCTTATCTATCTCTTTCATCCTCCTCTCTCCTCTCTCTTCTCTCTCTCTCCTCTCACTCTCTCTCTCTCTCTCTCTCTCTCTTCCTCTTCCCCCCCACCTCCTCTCTCTTTCTCTCTCTCTCTCCTCTCTTCTCTCTCTCGCTCTCTCCTCTCTCTTTAATTCCTCTCTACTCGCTCTCCTCTCACTCCCTCTCTCTCTCTCCTCTCTCTCTCTCTCCTCCCTCCACTCCTCTCTTCTCTCTTTCATTCTCTCGTCTCGTCTCCCTCTCTCCCTCCTCTCCCCACCCCCTCTCTATCTCACTCCTCTCTCTCCGTCTCTCTCTCCTCACTCTCTCCTCTCTCTCCTCTCTTTTTATTTTATCTCTCTCCTCTCTTTCATTCTCTCTCACTCTCTCTCTATCTCTCTTTCTCTTTCATTCTCTATCTCTCTCTCTCCTCTCTCTCCTCTCTCTTTCCCTCTCCTCTCTCTCTTTCATTTTATCCTCTCTCTCTCTCTCCTTTTTATTCTCTCTCTCTCTCTCTCTCCTCTCTCTCTCTCTCCTCTTCTCTCTCTCTCCTCTCTCTCTCTCTCTCTCTCTCTCTTTTTATTTTATCTCTCGCTCTCTCTCTTTCATTCTCTCTCTCTCTCTCTCTCTCTCTCTCTCTCTCTCTCTCTCTCTCTCTCTCAGTCTGTCTCTCTCTCTCCTTC
>NC_061835.1:17083276-17085776 GCF_019202785.1 Penaeus chinensis
GAAGACTATAGGGAAATGGTATCGATAGAACATAGCTGTTCTGGACGCATTGCGAAAGCGCGCCGTCCTCTCATTACCTGTTTTTATGTAACCTATGAACAGCATTCCCGGACAGGTGTGAACAATTGCGATAACAGAAATGGACAACAAAACAACAAAAACATGAATTATTTTATATGACAGTAGTGAGCATAAACAAAGAACATAGTTTATATGAAGAGCATACTTGCAAAGAGCTAAGGATGCATGATTAGTTTTAATGAATGATAGTTTCCTTTCGTAGTTTATAAGCAGTCTCCGTACAGCGAGATCAAATTTGCTATAATTCTTTAGGATGATGCATTTCAACGTCAAGTAATGTATTCATTGATTCCTATAGTCTTTCAAACCCTATGTGTGCGTTTCAGACGATAATCATGAATGGGTCACAGATTAACCTTCTCCTCTTGGTTCTGACCTGTTTGTTTTCTCTAAAACGCCTTTTCTCCCACCTCTTCGCAATTTGTACTTTCTTCTCTCCTCTCCCTCCGTCGTCTCCTTCATTAGTGGAGGTTATCGCCGCTATTACTATCGTGTTTCCTCTTTATCAGGTTATCTAGACCATTTCCTTCTTTCGAAAAAGAAAATAAACCATCATACAACTGGCAGAACGGTGTCAACTTTGACCAATCAGCGACGACCTCGTGATGACGTCACAGACACCACTCATTCATAAATTTATACTATTTATCTATATATTTCTCTAGGGCCAACTACTTTTATTTCGACTAATATCATCATCAGTATCTTAACATTTTGTCTTCGAGCTGTAAAGCAAACGCCAGTTCCTCCCTCAGTCGGCAGAAGCCCAGAGAAAAGAGGAAATAAAAGTCGGGGGCAGAATTCTGGACGAAAATCGAGGGAAACGAGCAGCCGATCAGCCTCGGAGCCGATTCGAGGAAGAGCGAAGCAGTAAAAGCGGCGGCGCGGCTCGAACGGCTCACTTCGCTCCTCCGAACGCGCCAGGTGAGGACGCCGCCTCTCCAGTCTCGAGTTGTGTGAATGTGTGTGTGTACATATACATACATACATACATATATATGAATATAAATGTATGTATATATGTGTGTGTGTGTATAAATGTGTATATATATATATCTATTTATGTATACATATACCTACATACTTATATTTAAATATATATACATATATATGTGTGTATGTATATATATGAATATATATACATACAACACACACACACATATATGTGTGTGTGTGTGTGTGTGTGTGTGTGTGTGTGTGTGTGTGTGTGTGTGTGTGTGTGTGTGTGTGTGTGTGTTTGTGTGTGTGCATACATACACGCAGTTATATGTGTATAATATATATATATATATATATATATATATATATATATATATCAGGGGTGGATCCAGAACTATTCTAAAGGGGGGGCAGTTGATAAAGGGGGGCGCTTAAAAGCCTTCGGTAATTGATTGATATTGTACCATCACTATGTTGCTGTAGGAAATCAGTTTAGTTTACACCGTAGGTCATGCTCACTCTGAGTGGTTTGAAAATTGTTTATGGAAAGTTTTAGCCATGCTACTTTTTATACCCTGCCGCTACCTCGACAGAGAAAGATTGTCACTCTATGTTCTAGCGCCGCCCCTCATGGGGAAAACCTAACTCTACAGCAATGACTCTTAGGGAAACTCTAACTCTGTAACAAGGAGTTCATTGAACTTCGTTGGTTGAACACCAATCTGCGATCCGTCTTTGAGTAGCGCTCGAAAACTAATAGATTACCAACCTTTGTCTGCGATGGAACTGCTTTTTCCTCTTACACTTTCTTTCTTGCAGGCTTAAATCAGTATTTAATAATGATGGAGCAATGATATATGCTGACTTCGAGCTCGCGAACGCGAATGAATTCTTCTCTGACAGTACTGATGCAACTTTGGCATGTTTTCCGTTCTATTCTCCGTTCTCACGCTCGATAGCTCTTTTGGAGATAATCCAGGCTGTCTAGTTTTATAATAATTTGACTGTGAGAATGATAATTGCCGATTATGTGTTTCGTTTTTGGATGATCCGAGAACGATGAAGCCCGTGAGGTTCCTTCGTCAGTATATCAAATGTCAATTTCATAGAAAAGGGGCGCCGCACTTCCAACAGGGGGCGCCAGACCAGTTACAGACCAGCGAGGGGGGGTGGTGCCCCCCCTCCTATATCCGCCACTGATATATATATATATATATATATATATATATACACACACACATATGTGTGTGTGTGTGTTGTGTGTGTGTGTGTTGTGTGTGTGTGTGTGTGTGTGTGTGTGTGTGTGTGTGTGTGTGTGTGTGTGTGTGTGTGTGTGTGTGTGTGTGTGATATCAGCCAGTTACATTGACAATCTCTTCCGGCCTTTCTATCTTGTATCTCCGTTTCCAGTTTCGTCACTTCATGCGCCATCCCGCCAGAGTCAGGCCTCCTTGGTCGGCTGTTTCCCAGTAGCCAAGCCT
>NC_061835.1:17115776-17120776 GCF_019202785.1 Penaeus chinensis
GAGTTGGTAGGGGTTCTGCCTGGATCCGTCGTGGGCGACGCACTGTCTGACGAGGACGTCGGCGCTGGCGGGGCCCTCGACGGCCACCACCATCGTCATCAGCTCGCCGATCTTGACCATGCCCGACGCCGACGGGGCGAAGGGGCCGCGCCCGATCTGCCGATCAAGGGGGAGATTTTCTGTCATTAAACCTCTTGCTTAGGGATTAGTATCAATGCCGGGATTATCGGCGATTAGTGGATCACTCTGCTTACTTGAAGACGACTGATTTTCCGTTAGCTAATCATTCGATCATCATTATCAGAATATGGCTTGGCACCAAGGGAGTCGGCGACTGACCTGGATGTCGAGCGAGGCGGAGGCCTGCGAGTCGGCGGCGAAGGACACGACCTGCTGGTCCAGCATGGCCACGCTCAGCGCCGCGCTAACCCGCTGCGTCGAGTCGCCGCCCGCGCCCTCGAACACGCAGCGCACGCCACGGGCGGTGTCCCACACCTGCGGCGAGGGGGAAGTTAAGGAAGAAGTGTGAAAAGCACTACTTTAAGAGATATACGCATGCAAATATATACTGTATATATAGAGGATACTAACACAAACAGGAATAAAGGCAGAGAAAGAATGCAAGAAAGAGAAAGCAATCGGAGCCCTGCAGCGCCCACTCCCTCCTTCTCGCCGTCCTCACCTCCTGGATGCCAGGCTCGTTCTGAATGACGACTGTGTTTTCCAGGTACGACGGGGCGCCCGGGGTCTCCACGAAGCGAGTGCCGCACGTGCCCGACACCACCACAAATTCGTACTCACTCCTGCTCGTTCCCGGTGCCACGTAACTACACTGTGGGTTGCCATAGTAACCCTGGGTGTAGAGGAAGAAGGGGGAAATGGAGTTAAAGCTGCTAAATGGACGGCGAAATGGAATCTTTGGGGTGGGGCAGAAAAGGGAGAAGATTTTTTTGTGACTTTTTAGTGGTAACAGAGGTAAATGCAATAGCAGTAGTATTTTTATTACAACCATTACTATTAAGATTATTGTTATTGTTGTTAGATTCTACAGTGGGAGGTGTAATAAAACCTCCTATCTTAGAACGAAACACGTTTGGAATTTCTTTCAGCGGGAGGTGGGGGGACAAAACCCAAAATCACTTCGCCTTGGACGTACCTTCGAATACACAACACCGTTGAAAGGAGAATCGAAAGTTAACCTGACCCTCATCTGGTCCCTTTGGCATGCCACGTCTAATGCCAGCACCTGGGGCATCGCTGTGCCAGGGTCCAGGGGAAGCAAGTTGCCTACTATGCCTGGGAGTGGGAGATGAGGTTAGTGGAGGAGTGGATGCAAAGAGAGTGAGGGAGGGTGAAGAGACGTAGTAATGGGAGAGAAGGGGAAGACGGAGGGGAGGGTGGAGTGAAGAGTGAAGAGGAAAGAGTGAGGAGAGGTGGGAGTGTTTAGTAAAAGTTGAAGAAAAAGGAAGAGGTCAAAAGAGAAGGAGGGGACATGGAAGGGATAAGGAGTGGGTGGAAAGAGATGGGATGATGCAGAGAGAAGAGAGTGATGGAAGAGAAAGGGAAAGGGAAATAGGAAGAAAGGTGGGGGCAGAGAGCCAGGGAGATAAAGAGAGACCATAAAAAACTAGAACACCCATGATATAAATATCTATCATATATTACCTCCAGCAGACCAAGTCTCTCATAACAAATAATGAACTAGATAAATAAATAGATATATAAGTAAACAAATAGAATTTAATTTCATTTTTAACACAGATAATCCCTACAGACTAGGTCTGTCCTCCCCCAGAATGAAATGGATATAATAATGAACAAAATCAAAGAGAAAGAAAACGAAATAAAATGGGACAGATTCTCCCATCTGTTCACCATTGCCAGAAGGCCCAGTATTAATCCCACCGTTGCCACCATAGTCTTGAAGCAGCTGCTTTCCCACGTTGCCTACAAATTGCTGTTGTGTCACTTGCTGTGGCCCTGTTGGTCTGTGTCGGAGGCCTGGCGCTGGAAGAACGAACCTCTGTGTGTCCCCTTGTGGGAGCGCCAGATTGTCATGTGCCACCTCTGCACCAGCAATCTGCAGGGAAAGGGTAGGCAAATGGCCAATTAATAAGAGGATATTATGGAACTTAGTGTATGAGTGTATTGTCATTGTGATTACATGTTTTGTTGTGTATGAATATTTCATGCAGTTATCACAGATGCTAATTTCCATATGTATCTATATTGTATGTTTGCTTGTAGCACTATGGCAATTTATTTTGTAGACACTTTTCAGCGATTATATTAAATTTACTGTAAATCTTCTTTTGTATGCATGATTGTTATTATTGTGGTAACTGTTCTGTATGTGTAACATACAAGACATGTTTGTGAATGTGCAGTTAAGGTTACGCATTCATCTCCAAATAAGAACTATAGCTGCCATAACAATTGCTAAATGCATTTCTTCTTTTGACTTTACTACACGGCACACAGCTATTCCACAAAATTTACTGATTCAAATACTTTTTAACATCATAAAATTAGGTTCGAAGATTATCTAAGAAGTAATATAAACCATCTTTGGTAGAGTACAAACTCCAACGCGTTGGACTTAGACTGATGACACTCAAGTATCAACAATGGTCGCTCAACTTGTCCAGAGTCTCTCTCTCTCTCTGGCTCCCATTCTCTCTGTCTCTCATTCTCTCTCACTCAATCTCTCTTGTCCTCTCTCTCATTCTCTCTTGTCCTCTCTCTCTAACTCTATCTTGTCTTCTCTCTCCAACTCTCTCTTGACCTCTCTCGTGTTTTTTCTTGATGTAGCAAAGATGCCCTTGGTTATCAGAATTTTCTGTTTACTGGAGAACTATGAGAGTAAACGCTATTTCACAAAGAAAAGTTTTGCCGTTGTACTTTTCTTATACAGAATTGCTTTTTATACAATTGGGAAGCTTGGGAACAAACACGACCAATGGGCAGTGAGCCAGCCCATGCTGGGGAGATCTTTTTCTTCACTGTTATGAGTCTAGATATCTGTCATGAAACAATCTGTCATTGAGCAAGGAGCTCGCAAAGAGGAATCAAGAGATTCATTCAGTGCGAAAACATTCTGAAGATATTAATTGCATGGTATTTTTGGACATAAATTATTAAGGATACATAAATAGACAGAAACGAACATTTAATTGAACTGATTGTCAGTGCCCCCTCGATTAAGTAACACCGAGGCTTTTCATAGTACATGTCTCCATTGTACATATCTCTGTTTGTGCAAAAGGCTTGGCCTTTCCACTGGGGAGCCAAAGCAAAGGTCTGTGCGCGCGTGGAACACCCGAAGCAAGCGTTTTGGTCAGCATGTTTATAAACCTTTTTGCATTTGTTTTATATTTCTGTATTTCTTTGTGCTCGTGTGTCCGAATTATTCCATGTTTGTTCAGGTTCAGTATGGAGTATTTGGACTGCTGATGTTTGAGCTTCTCACTAATGTTTTTTTTTTTCAGGTAAAGTTTCTGAAATTACTCGACAAATTAAATTCAATAAAGAATTAAAATATTATAAAACAACAAAATTCACAATAAAATAACATTTCCTTTTTAATATTTCTGTCTTTCCACTATGGCATATACTATGGCACAAACACACACACACACACACACACACACACACACACACACACACACACACACACACACACACACACACACATATATATACATAAGCATAAATATATTTATATGTGTGTGTATGCGTGTGTATGTACAAATAGACAAGCAAATAGATAAACGGACAGATGGGGAGAGAGATATGATGAATAGGCAGAAACAGAAAGAAATAAATACACGTTAAATTCAAACACAATAGTAATTTATTTTATGCGAGACAAAGCAAGCAAAGTCTACCCTGAAATGCAGGGTCATATCCTTGTTTTCTATGGTGTCTCTTTCTTACAGGAACCGTCGTCCTCATTTTGTTCGTTCATTGTATCAGGAAGAGACTGGCCCAGCTCACTTTCTCCCCCCCCCCCCTCTCTTTTTCCCTGTCTCTATTTGTTCACACGAGTCCAATGTACATGTAATTATGGCAGGCACATATCTGTCCATACTTCCATTGGTTATGTAAGTACTTATATAGACTTTGCCTGTAACCGCTTTAGCACATAGTACTTTCCGATCTTCTTACTACTCGTGGTAAGCCCATTGTAAGGTCAATATTTATATTCTAAGTTAATTCCATAGACTGCCAAGAGAGGGGAGATCGGTATTCGACTGACCAATCAGAAATCAACCAGCTAGACGTCACAACCAATGGATCTCGGCCGTCTTATTGCCACGCCTCCAACGGACCCAACACCGTGGAAGGCCCAGCGACGGCCTCCCGAGTGATATTTCCAAAGATTCAACCAAGTGTTGTGAAATGAAATAACTATGATGGATTTCCGTATATAGCTCTACACACAAAGAGAAAATGATAATATGAACTAGCAGTCGTCTTCAGGAAAAAATATATAATTTTAGTATCCATTATTTCCTTTGGTTTTAACATTGTGCTCATGAAATCTCCCATTTGACTTATTGTTATAAACACTTCTTTCTAGAGCATCAGGTAAAATATTATCATTTCTTGCGAAAGTAAATCAGTGTAAACATACATACGAAACAGTTAATGATCATCGGGATAATTATTCTAGAAAACGTTGTTTTAGTTGGATAGTTGGCATCAAAAAAGGTTATAATAATAGAAAATCTCAGAAATCTTTGATATTGCAATAAATGTGTATCTTTTTTCATGGAGAGAAACCACGGGTTCCCTATAATTGTGTCTTTCACGCTGCGATGGAGATAAGTAGTAACCAAGACATTGTTGTTTGGTCGTCTGAGTACTAAATTTACATTCAACTTATATTTGATTTAAGATAACGATAAAGCATGGGAAACAAAGAAAATCCTAGACAATTAAAATTCCCCATTATTCAAATGGAAAAGGCGTGACGTCATAACATAGCGGCTAATTTT
>NC_061835.1:17133276-17150776 GCF_019202785.1 Penaeus chinensis
TTTATATATATATATATATATATATATATATATATATATGTTTTTTATCTTTTGATTTAATTGATTTGCTTTTATCTTGACATTAATTTGATTATCTCCATCTTTTGTTTTTTATTGTTTGTAGATTTCTCTTCTTATTTTCATTGCTTTCCTGATTATCAGTTTTTCAATATATTATTATATTAGTTTATATTCACTCAAAGATTCTTATACAAATACTATAATTTACATGGCATTATATAATAATACTAATAATGATAATAATAATAGTAATAATAATGGTAGAGTAGTAATAATAATAACAATAATTATTAGTATTATAATAACAATAATATCACATTCATAATACTAATACTATGAGACGAGGAGAGGAAGAGAAGGAAGAGGAGGAGGAGAAAGCAGTGAGAGGTTAAGCGTGTACCTCCCTTGCAGTTAAATCCATTTAGTTCCTATCATTGCTTTTCGTGAGCCAGGAAAGCCTAGCGCCATTTGGCTTTCCCTTCCTCTCGCTGCCTTGCATGACAAGGCCAGGAAACACCTAAAGAATGCAGCGGCTGTTTTGTCTTACCTTTCCGGAAAAAAATGCTATTCAATTTTTTGCAGTTATCGAATTTCCTTGGCGCTATTCCAGGCGTTATCGCTGCAATGCCTGCGCAAACCAAAACAAAGTTACGCCAAAATAGCAGCAGACAAATGAATATTAAATTCGAACATAATCGCAGCCAATCAGAACACGTGCGCCGAGGCGGGAGCGCAAGAGCGTGTGTCTCTTCCGTACACCGTTTCAACCCACACTGACTAAGATCGCCGTCCGCACTCGGAAGGAACTCTCACTGCCACAAGCGCAGTGCCGATCTCTCCCACAGAAAGTCCTTCGGAATATATGACGGCGCACACTTGCACTTACACACATATGTGCACCGACATCACAGCACACACAAAGAGATCCTGACAGAAGACATGCTGTCGGAAATGTAAGGTTTACGTCGCCCAATACACGAATATGTTGCAAATATATCACGCGGAGAAAGTTGCGAGCGATGAATGGGAAACGAAATCAGTTGCTTTCTAAATAAACACGCAGGAGGCTGTTCTTGGCGGTGTGTTTGCCAGTTGCTAGTTTTTGCCTTTCATTCCACAACACTGGATTTGCATGAAGAAGAAACAAAGATTATGTTCACTGGTGGGTTAGGAAAAGTCAGACGAAGAAAGCGGTGGGGAGGGGAAGGAAGGCAGTGAGAGAGACTGCCAGAGAGAAGAAAAAGACTGACAGACAGGCAGTAAAACTGATGGACAAAGAGAATAAAATAAAATCAGTAAAAACATTTTTCGTCAGAGGTTCAGCCGCAGATTCCCATCTTCGGTCCCATACCAATAATTCTAGAAATCTAATCTCCAAGACAAATGCCCCATATGCACATGCAAAGCCAAGAAATGAAACTGAAGACATCCCCAAGAGACGTCAGGGCGGCTGGCGGGCCGAGGATTAAGGTTAGGCTCGGGCGGATGCGCAGCGCTTTCACTTTTCTCATTAGCGATTATTATAATTTTATATATATATATATATATATATATATATATATATATATATATGCGTATCTGTCTACATAGACACATTTTGTAGCTATCACTGTCATCCATTTATATGCGTCATTTACAATTACCCAAACGCATCCATGCACAAACGAAAATGTACATACACTTATCCAAACAAACATACATAAACATATAAGAGCATAGACAGAAACAGACTCATTTACACATCTACACGTATAAGCACTTCTTCGGTCTGTTAGGCAGCTCTTTAGAATTTTAAGGGGAGCGCCTTCGATGCCAAAGATTTCAGCTTGGCCAGCTGACCTCTGTGGCAAACAGACTCGAATGCCCCGGCGATGTCCAGTGCTATGGCTCTGATCGAGAATTTGTACAGAGCTTTGTTCCACTCGTGGGATAAGATTCGCAAAAGGCCAGAGGACGAAAGACCTTTACAAAATCCGAATCGTCGTCCGACAGTTCTTCGAGGTGATCTGCCAGAACTCTTTCCATGTCCTTCCTAATCACAGATAGCTGTGTTACTGGTCTGTACTTATTCACCTCGGTTTTTGGCTCCTTTGCGGATTGAGGTTAGACACCGTTTCCCATGAAGAAAGCCATATGAAGCTGGATGTTACTCTCTGGTCTGTAGTTTCTAGATGCTTCCAGGCCGGGCATTATTTCTCTACAGCTTTTCTGCACTGGAAACCGAACAAGAAAGATCAGGTCTTATCAGGAATGTACGATAGTTACCCATTTTTGACAGGTGATTATGTGTGGGGTAAAAGCTTCTATCTGATCATGAATGCTCCTCACACACGTTATGATGGCAGATATGTAAAACGAACAATAACAGGTGAAATTGGCAAGGACCTTTGCTTTGCCCGAGCTGTAATCATGAAGAAGGCAGGGTTCTGTCACGGAATTAATGGAATTTTACTAAAAAATTGAGCAGCCTTTACTTCTCTCCTCCTCGCAGACATTCTTCCGCCGGCCGCACGCGCGCTTCTTGTTCGCAGTTGCTCATGGACCCTTGGGGAAGCTACTCATAAACATGGCTAGCGAATGTATTCATCATCATCCTCATCATCATCATCATCATACACTGGCACTCAGTAATAGAAATGATTATTCTCCCCCCCCCCCTCTCTCTTCCATTCTGCGGCTAATAACTTGTCTACTTTTATTGGAGGTGTTGTTCTTGAGGTTTAATGAGAAATAATATTGAAGAAATGCAATGTTTGCTTTAATAAGGGCATCTGGGATCACTTAGACTGAAAAACAAGTTCCTTTTCACTGACCAGAAATGGTAAATGCAAAATAACTAACTAGCATATTTTCCCACCATTAGCCTTGAAAAACTGACCAACATATTTACATGCGTAAACTCTCGCCATTATTTTCTTTTTTCCCTGCTTAGAGAGCAAAACTAGACATCTGAAAGCATAATGCAAACGTTCACTTCCGCTTCTGCCGGCGGCGAAGCAACAGCCGACTCGCTTGTCTACGTATATATATATATAAATATATATATATATATATAAACATATATATACATATATTTTTATATACACAAACATATATATATATATTTATATATATATATATATATATATATGTATGTATGTGTGTCTGTGCGTGTGTCTGTGCGTGTGTGTGTGTGTGTGTGTGTGTGTGTGTGTGTGTGTGTGTGTGTGTGTGTGTGTGTATGTATGTATGTATAAACACACATACACGCACACGCACGCACACATACACATACACACACACACATATATATGTATGTATACATATATGTATATATGTATAAATATGTATGTATACATATATATTGATATATATATATAAACATAATATATATATATATATATATATATATATAAGGGTATGAATGAGAAAGAAATACATGTATTTCTGACGAAGATATAACAGAAACCGGTCAAATACATATCTTGCATTGTGAAGATATTCATTCTCATTCATACCTTCTATACATATGTCAACATAAATATAAATGCACACACACACACACACACACACACACACACACACACACACACACACACACACACACACACACACACACACACACACATACATATATGTCTATATATATATATATATATATATATATATATTAGTTGTTATATGACAATTATCTATACACCCAAATAGACGGGGTAGCAATGGGCTCCCCACTTGGCCCTGCATATGCCAATGCTTTTCTTTGTCACCACGAACTAAACTGGCTCAATCAATGCCTACTCGTATTCAGACCAATTTACTACCGTCGGTATATTGATGACACGTTTGTATTGTTTAAAGACCCCTCGCATGTACATTTATTCTTGAATTATCTTAACTCTAAACACCCTAGTATTAAATTTACCTGTGAAATACAGACACCTATGTTACCAATGATAATGGCCGTTTCCATACCAGCATTTACCGTAAACCAACCTTTACTAGCCTCGGCCTTCACTTTCTCAGCAATTTCCCATATATTTATAAAATCAATGGCATAAAAACACTCATCACTAGAGCCTATAATCTATGTAGCAATTGGTCCCCTTTTCATGATGAAGTTAACCTTCTAAAAAACTTCTTTGTTAATAATGGGTACCCATTGTATCTATTTGATAAAATAACAAAGACTTTTCTTTGTAAAAATTATCTCATCAACCTATTGTATCATCTGTCAAAAGGGATCATAGATATGTAAAACTGCCATTTATGGGGAAATTGAGCTTTGAAGTCAGAAAACAATTAAAAACGCTCCTACAAAACAATTACCCACAAAAAAAAATCACTTTTGTCTTCAGTAACTCTAACACTATTGCAAATTTCTTAAACCAACCTACGAGACGCCACTTTGATTTGTGTTCTAATTTAGTATATTTATTTAACTGTCCTGACTGCCAAGTCAGGTACGTGGGGTCCACCTCACGATGGTTATGTCACTGCATAAGGGAACACAAAGGCAAGTCATTTCGTATTGGGCTACCGCTGAGCAGACCATCTTTCTCGGCCATAATAGAGCACTCTCACCAACACTCACATCCTTTCTCTAACACAGATTTTAAAATTCTTTCCTCTCATTCCTCCCGCCTAGACCTCATGATCTCGGAATCTTTGCTAATCCGAAAGATGAAACCAGAGCTTAACATCAACACTACCTACCATCCTGTTCACGAATTAGCGTTTTCCATTCCCCTAACTACCACCCATGTTGGTTAGTTTTTATATCTTTGTTCCAGTATTTTTCGTTTTTGTTTGTTTTTTTCTCCACTGTATATATACTCGTTTGTTTAACATATCTGTATTATATTATATATTTTTTGCTCACTTTCTTGGTGTAATTATTGTTGTTTGAATTTAGAGAACCTTTTTAATCCATTTAATTTTGTTGTCTAATGTACGCTATTTTTGGTTCATTATTACAGTACTGATGATAGAGATATGATTGATCTCGTTTGCTAATAAACATGAAACTGTTCACGGCCGTATTAGTCTACCTCTTCGTTATATATATATATATATATATATATATATATATATGAGAGTTGGAATAATGCAATACCGCATTGATATAGATATATAACAATCCTCCCTGACCTGGCCTCGAACCTAGGTCACTCCGGGTATGAGACCGGAGGGCCAGTACTAAGCCAACCATGCCACACAACCCACTAAAAGGTTTAGTACTGGCCCTCCGGTCTCATACCCGGAGTGACCTAGGTTCGAGGTCAGGTCAGGGAGGATTGTTTAATATATATATATATATATGTTGTTGCCTCTTTTTCATCAACTATTATATATTATATCCTGATATAATATTTGCGGTTCATACTAGTCATAGTCCTCTCTCAGATTTACTCTTCAAACTTGTATCAAATAGTTAAGATAAATGTGAGGAAAAGTTCACAACTTTTTTTAGAAAATTTACACATTTATTCATTGAAAAATATTATATAGCCAAAATGTAAAGGCAATCACATAAATTGATATGCCAATAATACAAGATCTGAGTTCATTATAATCCAATACAATAATTAGACCACCTTAAATACCCATCGTTTAGTTTTAACAAATAGCTTGCCGCTTTACTCTAAATGTTAACATGCAAGCAACTACCTAATGTCAATCTAAGCAAGCTGTTATTAATGATGAAATTAGAGCAAACAATGTCAATGCCGAAAATGGTTATAAGCAATAAGTAAAAGAATTCCTTTATCCACATACAATCATAAAAATATTAGTAAACAAATTGAATTACAGAAAATAGTGAAAATTATATTTAAGCAAGATGAACTACTTATACCAAGCAATTTAAAACATTAAGTTAATGTCCTTATACAATTACTAACTTAAATTTAAGATTATCTCCACTAATAATTAAATGAGTACACTTCAAAAATGGACAGAAAATATCTTATACTAAATCAGGCAATCATAATACTAAATTGATCTCGTTAAGCAGTAACTAAATCAAGCAAAAAATTATCCTAGAAAATATTTAACTGATACATACATTATGCAAACACACAATTATTCTTACGCTCCCCTGGAAATGAATAATCTTCATCACTGTTAAATCACTTCCGTAGAGCGGAGATCTCTTAAAAGTAATTAATTAATTCCTTACTTTCTAAACTAACTTAATATATCCTTACACCTAAAATTCAAATCTATATGTATTCAATGATATCATTCTTCAAACTTGACAATCAAATCTATAATTATTCCATTATATAATTCTTACTTCCAAAATTAACTTAATCAAATACAATTCTTGGTCCATTATATAGCCACACATAAATCAGGAAATAATCCCTAATACTACTTAATCCACATTATCCACAGCACATTCCCGTCCACTATGTTCCCTCAAGATAAGGCACTTCAAGCGGGCTTACCAAGATGTGCCACAAAAGTGACATGGCTACTGGATGCTACTCCGAAATCTAATCCGCCGTTTGGCTATCACTAACCATCTTTTATTCCCGATGTGGGAGCCCATCCGGCCACATCCTGAACAGTTATCATGAATATTTATTTTCACTAATTTGAAAGATACTTGCGCCAGGACTTTCCTGTGTCCCAGCAAATTTTCAACACTGTTATTATCACTTTAAACTTTTCTACCTGCCAGAAAATTTTATTTTCTTGTTCCCAGACTGGTGTGTTATAATATATATAGCGATCGCTTCAATCTAGTTATTGTTTCCGCACTCGTGACTTCTTTTTTGCTTCTGTTAGTCCGTCACGTGGCGTCACTTTGTCACGAGATGTTTTCAACACTTTGACGTCATGGTGCGCCTCTATTTTTTGTATCTGCGTCTTGTCCTGTTGACCACATTTTTTGTCTGGAGTCCGCTCGAATCCTCGCAATGTTATTATATTTTTGATGTCTCGTCCCGGCTTGTTTGTTTCACTCGTTCATGTAGCATCCGCTTTGCCCTCGCGTTGTTCACGTGATAATGCCTTTGTGTGTCTACGACATATATATATATATATATATATATATATATATATGTGTGTGTGTGTGTGTGTGTGTGTGTGTGTGTGTGTGTGTGTGTGTGTGTGTGTGTGTATCCAGGTGGATTCCGAAACTGTAGTCTCATTTTTCAATAAATCTAGTTTTACATTGTGGGTTTTACTACCATATATATATGTGTGTGTATATGTGTATATAAATGTGTACATATATATATATATATATATATATATATATGTGTGTGTGTGTATATACAAATATGTATATAATATATACATATGTGTGTGTGTGTGTGTGTGTGTGTGTGTGTGTGTGTGTGTGTAGTAGCATGACTCCGCAACCTGAAGCTCAGCATACTTTCCCAGGTTGGGTCATGCCCAGGTCCGCTTCGGCCCGAAAGGGCGGGCCGAAGCGTCCGAGGCCGGAGACCGACTTTGATGAAGAGTCGGGACCCCCTAAACGCTTCGCCCAGTTCAAAGTGCCAGCTAAACCCGAAGGATTCGACAATGCCTACCAATTGGTCAGGGCATTGGAGCTGCAGCGGAAAATCCGGCTGTCGATCCGGGTCGCCCGAGATCAGGGCATGATCATAATGCCCAAAGATCAAGCTACCCTGAATTTCCTCCGGGAAACGAAGGAGCTAGCCGATGGGAGGAAAGTGAGTCTTTCCCCACTAAATCAGTCTCGTACGATGTGGAGCTGATCGCTTCACACCCACAGGTCGTGCAGGCTTCCCGAATGTCGAAGGGGAAGACCCCAACCAGGCAAGTCCTGGTGACCATGAAAGGTGCCCCAACCACTACCCCTGATCTGGGTAACTGGGGTACCTACAACCTTCGAACGTATGTGCTTGAACCACTTCGGTGTTTCAAGTGCCAGAAATACGGCCACCACCAGGCTAACTGTACAGCCAAGCCTAAATTTGGTGTTTGTAGCAAGGCACACAACACAGAGGTATGCCTTAAGGCATACAAAGAAGAAAAGAGAGACACATCAGCCAAATGTCCCAACTGTGCCAAGAAGCATCATGCCTGGAGCCTGACTTGCTCTGTCAGGAAAGAGGCGGCCCTCAGGCGACAAGAGGTTGCTCAAAAGCGACCAGACTTTGTTCCTGCCCCCCCAGGCACCCACGTCTGGGGAAGGAACAAAAGTGAAAAGGCCTCCCGACCTCCTAAGAGGAAGGAAGCCGCCCCCCAGCCGACACCGGATGTCTCCAACAAAAAGGAGTTTCCGACAATGCCAAACACGCAGAAAAGGAACCTAAAGAAAAAGGTTCTAAGAGCACCACAAAAACCCCAACAGATGATCATCTCTTTGACAAGGACGATATGACTCTCCTGTTGACTGCCGTTGTCTCAGCAGTAGCAACAGCCCTGGGGAGGTCGAGTGAGGAGACCGAGAAGGCAGTTTCGGTCGCCATGACGGCAATGACCCAGACTGTCGCAGCCCTGAAAGGAAGAAAGCTGGATAGAGCAAAGCCAGCCCCACCCTCACCCCAGGACGAGGCTCCCCTCCTCACTCCAAACCAGGCCATGCCTTCACAGGCAGAGCCAAAACAGGCTGAATCTGTGCAGCCAGAGCCAGAGCACGCTGACCTTGCCCAGGCAAGGCCAGCCATGAAAAAGCCTGAGAGAAAAGCCAAACCAACCAAAGTCAGAGCTACCCAAGACTCTCCACCCCCCAATGGACCCAAGGATAGCCTGACAACAGACGAGGAGCCCTCAACCAGCGAGGACCTCGCAATGGAGTTGTCAGACTCCGACGATGTCTCTAATGTAACTATCACTGAGTAACATCATGACACACCATCTAAGCATCCTACAGTGGAACATCAATAGCTTCTCTGCAAAGAACGCCTTTCTCCAAGCAGTAGTGCAATCAAGGAACATTGACATTGTCATGCTCCAGGAGACATTAACAGTGGACACTGTTCGCTTCTCAGGGTATCATGTCTTCACACTTCCACGAACACCTGGCAAGAGAGGCTTGATCACCCTTGTGAGAGCAGCAATCCCCTGCTCCGCAATAGCCGATGCATCGCACTGTGGAGACGATGTTGAATCCCTTGCCGTCGAGGTTCACCTGGCCGGGGGGCCCCTCAAACTGTACAACGTGTACAGCCGGCCAGGCTGTAGAAGCTTAGACATCAGCCAGGTCTGTGCTTCTGCTGCACACGACCGAGTGATCATAGGGGGAGACTTCAATGCACACCACCCTATCCTGGCTCCCTGCCGGGCACCGGATGCGGCCGGCTATCACATAGCCGACGTGCTAGAGACATTCCCTGAGATCACTCTCCTCAACACCCAAGAGCCAACGCATGTCAGAGGAGGGGTCCTAGACCTCACTCTGGCCACTGTGACTCTGGTGTGGAGGATTGGCTGGCGTGTCGATGAGACCGTCACAAGTGACCATTACGGCACTATAACTACCCTCATGGATGCTGGCCCAACCAAAATTCCTAGACCGAATCCAAGATGGAAAACAGACAAGGTCAACTGGCAGGCATTTCAAAATGCCTTGTCCCTCTGTCTGAGATGCAATGATCCCCCACAAACCGAAAATGTGGAAGTGCTCAAAGCTAGCCTGCTAAATGCAATTAATGAAGCAGCCTCACTGACCATGCCCAAAACTCGGCCTGGGTCGAGAAGTCACAAAGACGCCTGGTACTTCAACGACGAGATCAGGGAAGTCAACCACAGGGTAAACATGTGCCGAAAACTATTCCGAAGGCAAAGAACCCCTGACAACTTATTCCTCCTAAGGGAGGCTGTCACAGATGCCAAAGAAACTGCCAACAGAGTCAGGCAGGAAAAGTGTCTGGAATGGTGTGAGTCCTTTGACTTCCAATAACCCTCTCAGAGCTGTGGTAACGGGTCAAGTGAGCTACCAGCCGCTCAGCCCCGAGGTGCACGCATCACAACCCCCAAGCAGAGGCTAAAAGACTGGCACACGAGTAGCAACAGTCTGCCAGCCGAGCTGAGGGCAAGACAAGAGCGTCTACAGCCAGACAGACATGCTCAGATCAGAGAAAGGGCAGCCGAACCCGATAACTCAGACGTTATCTTTTCTCTGAGGGAACTAAGGAAAGCCTATAAATCCAGTTCCAACACAGCCCCGGGCTCTGATGGGATCTTGTACCCCATTATCTCCCACCTAGGACTAGCAGAAAACGGGACCCCCCACGAACACCTCCACGGGTTGACAAGGGGCATGGGCACGGCACACAGCATAGCCACGCTCTTAAGCACAATCAGCAAGGGCCCAGCTGTGGTGGTATTCCTTGACCTCGAGAAAGCTTTTGAACTGGCAAGTCTGCTTGCCATTCAGAAAAGCCTGATTTAGAAGGGAATCAGAGGAAAGCTCTTGGCTTAGATAGGTGACTACTTCAGGAACAGGACTGCCAATGTCAAATTCCAGGGTCACCTATCGCAGCACATGCCGCTCGAAAATAGAACGCCACAGGCTGGGGTTCTCAGTCCAGCCCTATTTAACACTTTAATGTCCTGCATCCTCAACATAAACCTCCTAGTGGGGTGCTAGATCATCTCGTATGCAGTGGATCTCGCTATCACCTCCATTGGACCACACAGCCAGAATAAAGCCCAGCGTTGTCTGGACCTCGTGTCCGAGGAGTGTTGTAGGACAGGACTAGAGATCTCTGCAGCCAAATCCAAAGAAAGTTCGAGGCACAAGACTGAAAATCCAGGGAGTGGAATTAGAATGTGTCCAGGACTACCTATACCTTGGGGTAAGGATAGACCGGACCCTCTCCTTCCAGAAGGAGGTCCAGTACCTGGTTGACCGAACCAAAGCAAGACTGTCTGTCATGAGAGCAATGACTGGGAGACGCATAGGAGCCAGACACAAAGTACTAAGATCATTCTCTGTACATGCTGTCCGGCCCATTGTGGACTATGCCTCAGTCGCTCTAATTGCCGCCAAGAAAAAGCACACAGACAAATGCCAGGATCATTCTGGGTGCCCCGAGGTGGACGAAGGTCCTCAACCTCCTGATGGAGGTTGAGGACTCACAAATCGATCTAATGGCAACACAATTTCTGTCAAATGTCATCCAGGCTCCCAGGAACACAAGCCTAGGACAAAAATTAGTCAGACGCCTCGAACAAGACAACGAGCAAACAACTGGCAGTCTCACACATCCAGGGTGTTGATACGCCATCAGCTCAAAGAACAGCTTCTTGCTAAGGGCATGGACTCCCCCCACCCCGACTTTGCCGAAGTCCCGCCGTGGGCACTGAGCCTGATAGAGTTCAACATAATGAGCCTGTCAATGAAAAAGAGCCTATACCCCATGCCTAGCCTAAAGGCAGAAGCCCAGAGGGTCATTGCAGCCATCACTCCTCCGGGTAGTAGAACATACTACACGGATGGATCAGTCGATCCCTTGAGCCACACTGCAGGCGCCTGCTTTGCAGCAAGGGACGCCATGCAATCCATGAGGGTAACAGACAACGACTCCTCGCTACAGGCAGAGGCAGTTGCAATCATTGGAGCCTAGGCCACACGTCCCTAAGAGAAGGACACATGGTCATACACACAGACTCCAGGGCAGCCATGGATTGTCTTCAGCACAGCTCACCCACAGACAAAATCTACCTACTGACCACGATTCTCACAATGGCACAGAGAATTCTTGCTCAGGGTAGAAGAATTATCATCAACTGGGTCCCAAGCCATATCGGCATCAGAGGGAACGAGCCTGCTGACAGACTAGCCGTCGTTGGCAGGGGTATGCCCCCATATCCCATGACGATAAATCCAAGCCGAAAATTACTTAAGGAGAAGTGTGCCTTGGTCGGTCGTACCTTCCTATATATATATATATATATATATATATATATATATATATATATATATATGTGTGTGTGTGTGTGTGTGTGTGTGTGTGTGTGTGTGTGTGTGTATGTGTGTGTGTGAGTTTGTGTGTGTGTATGTGTATATGTGTGCATTTATATATATGTACACACACACACACACACACACGCACTCAGTGTGTATGTGAAGGGTATTTAAATGACACCTTAAACATATGGTTTAGCAGGAGTAGTGAAACGGACGGTTGGCTTAACCTCTTTTATTGAGAAGCGTAAGCAACACAGATATTCACACGGATACAAGTCTTGGTAAGTCTTAGTGCTTGGTCTGCCCGGAGGGCGGGCGCAGCGGAGCCAGCCTGACCCGAGCGGGCGGCAGGACTCTGTGATAACGAGTCTCTGAAAGGACTGAGACTGACCTGGGTCATCCTGAGCCTTAAGTACTGGTGTGGGGGCGTGGGGCACGTTGGGGCGCCTGCGGTGAAGCCACGCGTATACGTGCTTTTGTACGCCACGTGGAAGCTATTTATACATACTTATAGTGTATGTGTTTATATATGTATATACCTCCCCCCCATACCCATCACCTACCCCCCCTTCTTGTCTCGATCCTTCCACACTCTCGTCCCCGTATTGGCGCCCTCTCCTCTACTCGTTTTCCTTGGTTGTTCAACCTTTTATCTCTATCCCTATACTATCCTGCCTGCATCCTATCCCTATCCTGCCCTGTATCCTGCCGCGTTTCCCATCGTGCCCCTCTTATTCGCGCCCTCTTCTTGCTCCTCCGCTTTTTCACTTCCTTCTGCTCCTACGCTGATCCTTTTCCATTCCTTTCTCCCGTTTGTCCTACCTCCTACCTTTGATCCTCTCCTCTCCTGCCCCCATCCCATCCCTATCCTAGCCAGCATCAGCGCGAGTCGAGCACAGCCACACCACTTCCCTCTGCCAGCCTCATTTTTTTTTTTTTTTTTTTTGTACATTTTAAATTAAACCTTTATTGAGATCCTTCGTTATCCAAGCATATCCAAGATTCTCATGATGTGCGGAAACAGACATCCAGATCTGCTGCGACTGCACCGTTTTTTTTACGTTTTTGTATCTCTTCTATTTTAAGCTCCGTTTTGTTTTTTCATGGTTTCTTTTTAATTATTCATCCTTTTAATTTCTCTTTTATAGCGAGCGAAAGTAACTTCTTTTAAGATTTATATTAAAGAATTGCAGCAGATTGTTTTACGTATTTTTTTCTCCTTAATTATATATTTTTTTAATGATTTCCTATAACGTTTTATTGTTTTTATTACTGGTTTTATCTTTTGTATATTTTCTTTCATTATAATAATTCTTATGTATTGCTTTACACTATTTATGTGCTACGCTGCCGTCCGCGGGAGTTGATGTAACCTCTATGTTCATGTTAAACAAAGTGGATACTTTGACTGTGTTGTGACTACCCTATGGGTTACCCGTCTTTATTCTACACCGTCGATGCCGAAACAAGGCTGTACTGCCCCTTTTACTTGCCCAGGGGTATTTATGATGGACGCGCTATTTTACCATTTCATATTTACTGTGAACCATGTGTGCTCCTTTTTACTTTCACTTTTTCTTACTCTGAATTGTACCCGTCTTTTACTCGAGCTTTTACTTCAGCTCTTCTTTTTCCCTCATATTACCTTTTACTTGTTTTATGTTAGATGTTAATTCTTTTTATTGTTTTTAAGTCCTTCTGGCATACTTTCAGTTTCTCTTGAGCCCTTTTGGCACTTGTCTTTTTTACGTATTAACTTATTTTACTTTGGGGGCCTTCTGCACAGTTCTTTTGTTCATTTTAGATTTTGAGTTTTATTTATCCTGTATCTTCGTATTGGTCACGCTCCTGGGAGGCTGCATCTCCGGGGATAGTTGGCTTGTGAGCTCGTGTGCGTTCTGAGCCATCAGCTCGGTCCCCTCACCCCCTTTTCATTTCCCTCGGCCCCGAAGCCTATAGTCTCCTGCCGCGCGGATGGCCTCATTTGAGTTCCTCTTTCACAAAACCTTACAATACACACACACACACACATATATGTGTGTGAGTGTGTGTGTGTGTGTGTCTATTATATGCACACACACACATATATAATATGTGTGTGTGTGTGTGAGTATATATATATATATATATATATATATATATATACACACATATATACATATATATATATATATATATAAAATATCTATATGAATATATGTATGTGTATATATATATATATATATATATATATATTTATATATATATGTGCGTGTATATGTATATAGATAGATAGATAGATAGATAAATAGATAGATAGATAGATAGATAGATAAATAGATAGATAGATAGATAGATAAATAGATAGATAGATAGATAGATAGATAAATGTGTATATAATTATGCATTTATATATACATGTATAAATGTATATAAGTATATATACATATTTATTTATTCATTTATACATATATGTGTCTGTGTGTGTCTGTATGTGTGTGTTTATATATATACATATGTATATTTACATACATACCTACCACCCTTCTTCCTCAGCCCCCCCCCCCTCCTTCGGCCACCTTCCTCTAGAATTCTCAGCTGGAAGAGTTGTTTATGGGGCGTTGCCATAGCAACAGGAGCGGAAAGTTGCGGGAGATCTATGGTCGTTTCCACTAAGGAGGGTTACGCTCTCTTGCTCAAAGGAGGAGGAGGAGGGAGAGGGGCGGGGAAGGGAATGGGGGGGAGGCACACACACTGGTAGTGGGAGAGGGTGTGGTTGGGGATAGGTGCTTATTCGTAGATCTATAGTTAGATATTCTTTCATGGTTACGTATATTGATAAGCATACAAACACATTCAAACAAGCGCGCACGTGTATATATATATATATATATATATATATATATATATATATATATATTTATATATATATATATGCACATATATATATACATATATATATATACATATATATATACATACATATATATACATATAATATATACATATATATACATATAGAAATATATACATACATATATATATGTATGTATATATACATATATATACATATATATATATATATATAGATGACTGTCGCGATGGTCTAGTGGTTAGAGCACTGTACTCCGACCCTCATGGTCCCGAGTTCAACTCCCCGTCGCGGCAGTCGTAAAAATGCCTGCGCTCTGACTGCTGGCTCGAGCCCGAGAAAACGACATACCGCCTTGAAAAGTCAAACGCAGGTGTCGTAGGGGAAGTCGGCGCCGTGGCACACGTGTTAGCGCGCCTAACAGCGGTTGATTAGGAAGGGCATCCAATCAGGCGAGGGTGGCAATGCCATATAACCTCTTAGTAGTGAATTAGAGAGGCCTATGTCCTGCAGTGGAATGAATGGCTGTAAAAAATAATAGTAATAACGATATACACACGCACACGCATATATATTGTTTGTGTGTTTGTTTAGCCGTAAACTCTCGAACTCGCCAAGAATTCCTCTTCATTTCGGTTATTTTCTTCGTCTGATGAGGATCTCTGAACGTGTTCGAAACGTTTATTTTAAATTCATATTTTGGTTGTTTCCACACACCCACACACACACACACACCCACCCACACACACATACACACACATACACGCACACACACACACACATATATATATATATATATATATATATGTGTGTGTGTGTGTGTGTGTGTGTGTGTGTGTGTAATATATATATACATATGTATGCGGTGTTTGACGAACTACTTGCCGCCAACATTCATGTTGTCAGGCTCTGTCCCAGAGGCATCAAAGTGTTTGTATATTAAAATTGTCAAGGAATATTTTTCTCGGTGTACCTCAAGTTTGCTTGCATTTGAGTTCTAGAAGCACGGAACATCCTGCAGTAGAACCACATTTCTGCAGCCTCTATATTGCCTTGGGTTTCAGCCGTCAGTGTCCCAGACTTGCAACCATATAGGAGAGTCGACCATACAAAGGTTTTAATAGTCTGATTTCCATTTGCATTGAGGGCTTGTGGTCTGTTAAGATATTCCGGAGTTTGGAGAATGCATCTTCTGCTGGTCTGAATCTGCGTTTGGTTTCCTTCTTGCAACGAGCATCTGAGGTGCCAAGAGCTCGTAAATGATTGAAGGAGGAGACCCGTTGGACTTCTACTTCTCCTTGTTTCAGTGGACAAGTTGGTCGGGCCTCCGACTTTGAAACTACCATGCATTTTGGTCTTTCGTTATTGATATAGAGGCCAACACGTTTCCTAGCTTCCATAACAGCATTAAAAAGCTTCCAGAGGTCATTTACAGATGTGGCCATGAAAACCGTATCAAATTGCATAACAAAGATTGATGATCTTAGAACCAATGGTAACGATTCCCTCCTGACGATCTTTAATTTCCCGCAGAATAACTTCAGAGTACAGATTGAATAGGTCACACAACCTAGTTCGACACCTCGCGAGGTAAATGTTTTACTGGTGTTGGAGGGCTGTCTCGGAAAGTATTCTCATGAAGACACCTTTATTCTTCATAAACCCAAACTGGGTCTCTAGTATTTGGGGTAAGAGTAAGAGTCTTCTGATTCTCTGTAAAATGATTTTCGGTAAAGTTTTAAAAACATTCAACATCAGATTGACTGTGTGATATTGTGAGCAAAGAATACTGATTTCATCATTTCTTTAGGTAACTTGCCAGTTTCATAGACATCATTTAGGAAGTTCCACATGAGATCAATGCCTCTCTCTCCTAAGGCCCTGAGCATTTCGATGTATACACCGTTAAGACCAGTAGCTTTTCCAAATTTAATTTGCTGTACACTTCTGATTTCGGAATTGGTGAACCAGACATGACAGTTTCAGGACGATCTTATTCATCGTTAATAGGTTCTTGAACATATTCTTCCCAACGAGCACTGGCAACCTCGGTCTTGTGGAGAATGATGCAACTTTAGGAGGAAAGGGATTGTTGGCCAGTAATCTCTTATCTTTAGAACATCTCTTTGGGATTACAACAGTTTCTTAACTTCGTCTCATTTCTCCTACAACCACTTTTCCCTTACTT
The DNA here is from genome assembly GCF_019202785.1 of Penaeus chinensis. Classification (NCBI taxonomy): domain Eukaryota; kingdom Metazoa; phylum Arthropoda; class Malacostraca; order Decapoda; family Penaeidae; genus Penaeus; species Penaeus chinensis. Next base: position 17,150,212 of record NC_061835.1, read on the forward strand.
TCTTACATTGTTTTTGTAAAGGTTGTTTACTAGTTCTTATTGCATGGTGTTCTGTTTTGAAACTTGATGTTTTTGTATCAGGTCTTTCAGCTTGGAACAAGCTTGAGGAGGTCTTCTTTTTCTCTGTTGTCGGAATTGTCTTAGAAGCTGCTGCTTGGATATTCTCAATTAAGGCACCAAAATGATGGCCAATGTCTTTGTTAGAAGTGTCTGGAAGATTTTTTTAAAAATCTTGTTTAAAGTTTTCTCACACTTCTTGATTAGTTTGTAATGTGCCGAGTTCAAAATTGGGGGCAAACCTACCTTTCATTATTTTTTTAAGGGACAATCTAAATTTTACAATCACTGGAATGTGGTCAGAATTTGCGTCTGCGCCCGAATATGGTCGGGAGTTCTTAATTGCGTTTCGTTATTTTGAATTAATCATAATAGATACAATTTGGTTTCTGGTTCTATCACCCGGACCATCCATGTATATCGTCGTCTGGGGTGTACATTAAACCAGTATGAGTGATGACCAGATTTTTCTCCTTTCTATAAATTTATCCCCATATTAATTCCGCTC
>NC_061835.1:17165776-17170776 GCF_019202785.1 Penaeus chinensis
CCGTCATCCCATCTGGGTCCTGGTGGCCGCCAACCTGGCGTGATGCTTGTGGGAGAAATTCCCAGGGAGCCCTGCAGGCGGATTATGGGACCTGCAGCCAGCCAACCTTCTCTATATGGGGCGGCATCGGTAGGGGTGGCAGAGGTGGCACCCATCCTGAGTGACTGCCCGAATCGTTGCTTATCCGGAAGATGAAACCTGAACTAAACAACAACACTACCGCAACCACCTTGTTTACTAACTAGCGGTTTTCTTTACCCTGACCATCACCCATGTTTGGTTAGTTTTTTTCATATCTTTATTCCTTATTATATAATTGTTTGATTAATGTTATATCCTGTATTGTTCACTCATTGTTTGTTTGTTGTAATTATTGATTTTAATGTGTGAAATTATCTCACTATCATTTCAACTTTAATTTAGAGAACCTCGTTAATCAATTCTGTTGTCTTATGTACGTTATTTTTGGTTCATTTTTCAGCACTGATGATAGAGATTAGAGACATCTTTGAAACGTTTGCTAATAAACATGAAATTCTTCACGGCCGTATTAGTTTACCTCTTCATTTTGACTGTTCGACGCCTATGCGGAAAACCTATAACGTACACACACACACACGCACATATATATATATATATATATATATATATATATATACACATATATTCCTGACGAAGTTATAATCGAAACCGGTCAAATATATCTCTTGTACTGTGAAGATATTCTTTCTCATTCATACCTTATCTACATTTGTCAACATGAAAACGGTTCATATATGCATATATATATATAAATATATATATATATATATATATGTATATATACATATATATGTATGTGTATATACACACATATATATTTATACATATAAACATATATAATAATAAATAAGTGAATATATATAATAATAAATAAGTAAATATATATACATAAATACATACGTATGTATTTATATTTTTATATATATGTATATAAATATTTATATGTATATACATATATGTATATATTTTTATATTTACATGTACACACACACACACACACACACACACACACACACACACACACATATATATATACATATATATACACATACTGCCGCGATAGTCCAGTGGTTGGCGCACTGGACTCCGGTCCTTGTGGCCCCGAGTTCAATCCCCCGTCGCGGCGGTCGTAAAAATGCCTGCGCTCTGACTGCTGGCTCGAGCCCGAGAAAACGACATATCGCCTTCAGAAGTCTAACGTAGGTGTCATAGGGGAAAGTCTTCGCCGTGGCATAAGTGATAACGCGCCGAACAGCGGTTGATTAGGAAGGGCATCCAATCAGGCAAGGGTGACACTGCCATATAACCTCTCAATAATGAATTGAGAGAGGCCCATGTCCTGCAGTGGAATGAATGGCTGTATAAAAAGAAAAACAAAATACACATATTTATATTTGTAATACATATATATATGTGACATTCAGTATCTATTTAAGGACAGGCCCGGGCAGCTGGTTGACCTGACCTCACTCCAGAATAACAGGAAGCGCCTCGAGGGAAACACCCGGCGCCCTGGTCAAAGGATAAGGGAAGAGTGACCCAGCCTGGCAGAAACAGTGCGGCCCTGGAGTTGCACACACACCTTCCCTCTCCTCCCGTAGAAGCTGACGCCGTCTTCGCCACAAGCTACCCATTTCTACTACGTGTCTGTTTCACAATAAAGCTGTTAAACAGATACCGAGTTTTCCTCTGGACCTGCCAGATAATATAGTGGTTTCTTGTATGATTGAATGAGAGCCCATTATAATATATATATATATATATATATATATATATATATATATGTGTGTGTGTGTACATGTATATATATATGTATGTGTGTGTGTGTGTGTGTGTGATATATATATATGTATGTATGTATGCATGTGTGTGTATATATATATATATATATATATATATATATATATATATATATTTATATATATGTATATATATGTATATATTTGTAATATATTGTGTATATATATATACCCACACACAGACACACACACACACACACACACACACATATATATATATAGATAGATAGATAGATAGATAAATAGATAGATAGATATAGATATATACAGATATGTATATTTGTAATATATTGTATTTATATATATATTTATATATATACATACATATACATATGTGTGTGTGTGTGTGTGTGTGAGTGTGCGTGTGTTTGTGTGTATGTGTGTGTTTATATATATATATATATATATATATATATATATATATATGCATGTGTGTGTGTGTATATATATATATATATATATATATATATGTATATATATATACATATATATATGCATGTGTATATATACATATATATACATATATATATGTATATATATATATATATATATATATATATATATATATATATGGATGTGTATATATACATATATATACACACACACATATCTATCTATCTATCTATATGGGTGTGTGTGTATGTATAATACACAGAGCCGCATGGAAGCTGCCCTGGCCTGCTGCGAGAGAAGCCGAGGAAGTCCTTTCCCACGAGGGCCATCGGCTGGCCTCCCGCGCGGCAGGTGCCAAAAGGCGGATTTCAATGAGTTGGGTTTCAAGCTCAGGTCCCGTGAGCAGAACTGATGAAACTCTCCTGGGTAGTGCATGCGTCTTCGGATCCTCGATTTGTGTCTCTTTGTTTTGTTCACTGAAGATGGGGAACTTAATTTACAAGCCTTGGTGGTGCCGGAAAGTTTAGTGCCGCGTGTGTTGAGGTATGCTCACGAGTCCCGTGAGGCAGCGCATTGTGGTGTTCACAAGGCAGTGCAGTTGACCCGGAACCGATTCTTTTTTCCACGGGTAGCAGCGAGGGGTAGAGAAACACGTCAAATCTTGCAAGACGTGTCCTTTGTACAAGAGACACACAAGCGATCCCGCGCCTGCACTAAAGTTCAATATTCCGGATTTTCCTTGGCAAAAGGTGTCATGTGACACTTTGTCGGGGTTCACCACATCACGGTCTGGCAACAAACTAATCCTTGTGTTCGTGGACAATTTTTCTCGCTATTGTGAGTTGGTGGCGGTTCCATCAAAGACTGCTGTGCGCGTCACGAAAGCATTTCATGACGTAATTTGTTGCCGTCACGGCTGTCCACAATATTTAAGCTCGGATAACAGTACCGAGTTTGTAAATCAGGTGTTAGACAGTCTGACACAGCAGCTAAATGTGACGCAATTGAACGTTTTGCCGTTCCGTCCGCAGGCTAATGGCATCACGGAACGTTTGAATAGATCAATTCTCACCATTTTGCGTCAATCGGTGGACGACAGCAAGGACGACTGGGACGTTCTTCTCCCCACCGTCCAGTCGGCCATCAATTCTACTCAGCACTCTTCACTGGGCGATAGCCCACACTTTCTTCTTACGGGGCAAGACAAGCGGTTGCCATACGAACTCCTGGAGATGAAGCCGTGTCCCTTCTATGCAGATAACTATGCCGATTATTTGGTTTCTCGGCAGCAGCGCGCGTTTCAGCAAGCAAAGGTGTTCCTGACCAGGTCACGTGACAGAATAATTGAGTACCAGCATAAGATCGCTCCTGCAAAGACTATCGGGGTTGGTTCATTGGTATTTAGGAAAGCTCCTGTTCATGGTACTATTCGGCCTAAGCTTAGTCCGTTATTTGTGGGTCCCTACAGAGTTGTAGCAGTAAAGAACAACAAGGCAGAGTGCAAGTCTGTCGCTGATGGCTCTGTGCAGTGGTTCCATTTTGACGTCTTGAAACTGGCTGATCAGTATTATCAGTGCCAGGAATCATAGGTGGACCTCTCGCCGTCATTCTTGCTTAGACATATCATCCCATTACATCAGTCCTCGAGATTCGGCGAGTTATTCAAGCTTATGTGTTATACCCGTAGAGTTATGTTGACTATTGGTTATCTTGGCGATGCAAGGTCATTTACCTTGCTAGCTTAGTGCCTCATCAGCTGCAGTTGCATACGTTACCTGCATCGCTCATTCTCTGATGATCATTAGCATCCCTTTCATATAGGTTATTTTGTATCTGGCTCTTGTGTTATACTTTCCATGCAGAATTTGCGAGTGGTGAGTGATATCTGGCTCTCCCTTCCAGGATGCTGTCGTCCATATTCTTTGTGGCACTCCTCGTGGGAGGAGGCTCGCATCGCCTGCCGCATAATGTGAGAGACGCACCTGGGGCTATGATCGAGGACCTTGGGTAGGTCTATCCTATAACAAGCCATGTGGAGGCCCGGTTCTCGCTATCGCCACTACGCAACGCTTCGAAGCTCATGCTATACCACAGGGACCAGCTACTCTCTCTTCGTGGAAATCTTACCATCGATCCTTCTCTTGACACACATGACATTCGCCTATTCGATCGCATCTTATCCTCGACAATTGCAGAGTTGAATTCTTTCGTAGGGCCTCTCGAATCTACGCGTAGGACCCGGCGAGGATTATTCAACTTTGTTGGCAGCATTGCACATGGACTTTTCGGAGTGGTGGATGACGACACTCTTACATCCGAACTCAAGAACATAGGGATAGCTTATCGTCTGTAGTTCACAGTTTCGACTCGTCTGCTCACGCTGTCAACACGCTCGAGCACAATGTTCAGGAATTAGCCTCCGATTTTAATATTGTGCGAAATAAGGTCGGTCAGATTGTAGGTACAGTGAACAAAGTGTCTCATCTTACCTCTTTAACCTTAACTGTTTTTTCATACCAGAGCACGGTGAACAAGATTATACAGCGAGTGACTAGTTTGGCATCGGCCCTCATTCGTGCGGCGCACGGAGAGGTGTCGCTTGACCTAATCTCGCCTGCCGACATGGGCGCGGTACTTCAGAGAGTATCTTCCTTTTCTGTCAAGACTCTCTTCCCTTTAAAGCAACGCACTCGGTTTTACGCTAGCCTGAGGTCTTTCCTCACTGCCTCAGGGCTGTCCGTTATCGTTCTAGTGCGTCCTTCTACT
>NC_061835.1:17200776-17206520 GCF_019202785.1 Penaeus chinensis
ACAGATAGACAGACATAGACACATAGATAGACAGACATAGACACAGACAGACAAACATAGAGATACACACACAGACAGACATAGACACACAGACAGACATAGACACAGACAGACAAGACAGACAGACATAGACAGACAGACATAGACAGACAGACAGACACAGAGACATAGACAACAGACATAGACATAGACACAGACAGACAGACAGTCACAAACAGACAGACAGACAGACAGATTCAGACAGACATACATACATACATACATAGATACACGCACGCACACGCACACGCACACGCACGCACACATGCACGCGCCCACACACACGCACGCACGCACGCACGCGCCCACACACACGCACGCACGCACGCACGCACACACACACACACACACACACACACACACACACACACACACACACACACACACACACACACACACACACACAGACACAGACACAGACACACAGGCACAGGCACAGGCACAGACACACACAGACTCAGACACACACACACACAGACACAGACACACACACAGACACACACACAGACATACACACACACAGACACAGACACACACAGACACACATAGACACACAGGCACAGACACACACAGGCACACACAGACACACACAGGCACACACAGACACACACAGGCACACACAGACACACACAGGCACACACAGACACACACAGACACACACAGACACACACACACAGACACACACACACAGACACACACACACAGACACACACACACAGACACACACACACAGACACACACACAGACACACACACACACACACACACAGACACACACACACACACACACACACACACAGACACACACACACACACACACACACACACACACACACACACACACACACACACACACACACACACACACACACACACACACACACACACACACACACATACATACATACATATACATATACATGCACACAATCACAATCACAATCACAATCACACACACTCACACTCACACTACGCACACGCACATATACACACTACGCACATGCACACAGATACTCACCTCGCACACGCACACAGATACACACTACGCACACGCACACAGATACACACTACACACACGCACACAGATACACACTACCCACACGCACACAGATACACACTACGCGCACACACAGATACACACTACCCACACGCACACAGATACACACTACGCACATGCACAAAGATACACACAACGCACACACACAGACACACGCACGCATGCACGCATGCACGCACACATGCATACAAAAATGTTTGTGTACATAAATGTGTACATATATATTTAGATGTGTACATGTGCAAATACATATTTACATACATATTCACATACATATTCACATACATATTCACATACATATTCACATACATATTCACATACATATTTACATACATATTCACATACATATTCACATACATAGGCACATATATATGTACATACATGTGCATATACATATGTACACAACCGTGTATAATTGTGCACATACCTAGTCACATTCATATTTACACATCTAAACAAGATGTGTTTACATGCATATTTATACGTGTGTGCATATATATACACATTTATATGTACATTTATAAGAAAATAAAGAAAAAGAAAAAAATATATTTTTGCACAAATATGTACAGTTGCCTTTATATGTACCTAGTACACACTGTTTTCAGTGCACAGCAGAAATTTATGTAGTACATGCAAGCTTCATTCGAGACACTGGGTCACCAGAGAGGAGATCCACTTTTCATGAATACTTTTGCAATATCAAGAGATATAATCATAAGCCATGGGACATAGAAATGAGCAAAGGGTTGAGGCACAAAGTAAAGGGAAAAAATTGTTACAAATTCTTTCATGTTGATATGTGCATTGTATTTTGCACTCATGCATGCACATGCACAATCTTGCCTGTGTGCACATACGCATACAAATGCACATACGCGCACTAATGCACATACGCGCACTAATGCACATACGCACACAAATGCACATACGCACACAAATGCACATACGCACACAAATGCACATACGCACACAAATGCACATTCGCATACAAATGCACATACACACAAACGCACATACTCACACAAATGCATGCGTACACACGTGTGTGTGTACGCAAATACACTTATTTTGAGCAGTTCCAAAGTTTATAATTGCCCTGGCTCAGCAGTTTTCAAATCCATATTGTAGATATGAGTTACATATAAATTTTCTGTTTTTTACCCTTTCAGTTAATTATTTTATTTGAATGTGCTCTATAATTCTATTTTGAGAATAATTACCTAATAGTCAAATAAGATTAGGCTTTTTTTTTCCCTCGTGTCCTTACTCTTTAAATGTACCTGTTTGATGATAAATAGTGATAACTCCACAGGTTAGTTATTGATGGCATTTGCAGAGAGGCAGTCGAGGAAGACTTTCACAGCTGACAAGATTCAAAATGGACATGTGTAGAGTTGCAAGTTGGGGAGAAAGATGTTGGACACATAATATTTTGAGTCATTACTTTGAATCCATAAGATCATTATTTTTTTCCATTGTTGTTATATATCTCATCCCTTTGGAAAAAGGTGAAGGGCATCATCACGACAAGATGGGTCAGCCGTCAGAATTCTATTTCTGTCCTGATCTCAAAATGACAATGATGGACATAAAGTTTATTGTGCATTGGATATGTTTTTGTAATTCATTGATTGTTCCCACTGTTGTTGTAGCTTGAATATTGGCAAATAGATCAAATTTTTATTAATGGAATAGGAATTTCTGTGCCTTGAATATGAATAAATGTGTTATGATTTACATACCATTCTGATTATTCTGTGCCATCTTCATCCCTTTATGCTAGGCTTAGGATTCCTTTGGCAGGAGAAGGAGAGAACTGACTGTTTCCTTTTTTTTCTCCTTCCTTCCACAGAGCACAGACCAAGATGGAGGACGGACTTTTGTCATTAAAGTGGAACAACCACAAGTCCACCTTCTTCCACATACTTAGTGAAGTGCGGGGAAAAGTAAGTAATGCCATTGGCTACGTTCTCCATTTGCCCTTTTCCTTTATTCCATCTTTCATTATCAGCTTGATTTGTCTATTTAGATTAATTTTTTTGTTTATCTGTCTGGATCTCCACCCCCCCCCCCCCCCTCTCTCTCTCTCTCTCTCTCTCTCTCTCTCTCTCTCTCTCTCTCTCTCTCTCTCTCTCTCTCTCTCTCTCTCTCCTCCCTCTCTCCTCCCTCTCTCCTCCCTCTCTCCTCCCTCTCTCCTCCCTCTCTCCTCCCTCTCTCCTCCCTCTCTCCTCCCTCTCTCCTCCCTCTCTCCCCCCCTCCCACCCCCTATATAAATATATATATATATATATATAAATATATATATGAAATATATATATAAAATATATATACATATAAAATATATATACATATAAAATATATATATATATATAATATATATATATATATAAAATATATACATATAAGATATATATACATATAAAATATATATACATATAAAATATATATACATATAAAATAAATATACATATAAAATAAATATATATATAAAATAAATATATATATAAAATAAATATATATATAAAATAAATATATATATAAAATAAATATATATATATATATATATATATATATATATAAATATATATGTGTGTGTCTGTGTGTAGACATATATACATATACACACACATACACCAACTGAGAAATTTGAAGATCATAGCATTGTTGCCAATGAAAAACTACATTCACCGATATCAAAAATAATCTACAGAAGCCAAACAATTCTAGTTCAATGGCCAAAATGTATTGCAGTGAACGTATACTTTATATACAGATATAGATTAATATAAGGATATATACAGTACTTGACGCTGCAGTAGGACGGGTCTGGCCGCCCTTTCTATTGTTTGGCAAAAAAAAAAAAAGAATCAATTGAATTGGGGTATGGTACGTTTGGGATAAGTTATTTTGCCTGTGGCGCCAGCAGCTAATGGGTGGTTCTCTACCGCATGTCCATGAAGCATTGAAAGAAATTGTGGCACAACTTGGTGTGAGTGAGTGTTCTGTGTGGCATTGGGTTATGGTAGCCAGGCTCAGAAATGAGGCCTCTAGTGGTAGCTTCACTATGTTTCTACACTGAGCACTTCTCTTTCTTGGCCCTGTGCCTCTTTCGTGGGTGGGATTATTCTGACCACGCTGGTAGTGGATAGAATCCTGGGGTGCTTCAGATATGGATTTGGATATCATGTATATATAGGTATATATAGGTAAATATATAACTATGAGTAAATATAAATATATATAAATATAAATATAAATATAAATATAAATATAAATATAAATATAAATATAAATATAAATATAGAGATATATAAATATGAATATGGTTAAATATAGATATATATATATATATAAATATGAATATGGTTAAATATAGATATATAAATATGAATATATATAAATGTATATATTTTATATATGAATATATATATATATATATATATATATTATATATATGTATATATGGATATATATCATATATATATATATATATAAATGTATATGGATATATATAAAAATATATATGAATATATAAATACATTTATAAATATATATATATATATATATATATATATATATATATATATATATATATATATGGATTTATATATGTATATATATATGACATGTGCATATATGTATATGGATAAATGTATATGTGGATATAATGGATATATATATATATATATATATATATTTATATATATATATTTATATATAAATATATGTATAACTATATATACGTATATTTATATATATATATTTATATATATATTTATATATGTATTTATATATATATATATATATATATATATATATTTATATACATATATTTATATACATATATTTATATACATATATTTATATATATATATTATATATATATTTATATATATCTATATATATATATATATATTTATATATATATATATATATATATATATCTATGTGTATATTTATATATTTATGTATATACTTATACATATATACTTATACATATACACTTATACATATACATATACACTCTTATAGATTGGCTTATAGCTGTCAGAAGAAAGCGAGCTGAGTGGGAAGTTCTGTGAAACACAGTGGACATAGTTTACATGCACTAAGTATGAAATGCAATCTTTAAAAAAAAAAAAAAAAAGAATAAACAAACAAACAAATAAACAAACGCAGGCCTTAACGGACAAAACACTGTCATTATGAAACATATATTTTTTCATTTATGTCTTAGGTTTGTTTGAAAAATATTGAGATAATGAGTATATGTACAGTCAGAAAAAAGTATCGTTACCCTTCGTAGAAACTAATATGAATAATCCACAAAGTGGTATAGTAGAGTGAGGTAAGGTACTTAGCACCTTAATCTAGTGTTAATAGAGAGAAGGGTTCAGCACCTCAAGGTAATGATAGTTTTTTCTGACTGTATATGAAAAGTTAAAAAAGAAAGTAAAATACCTGAGTCATTGTGATGTCATGTGATGTAGATGTACAGTGGCCAAGCAGTAGGTGTGAACAATGCGCAAGAACTTAACATTAGGTCAAGTGTGGACTTAGTTAAGTCAACTCCAAGTGGACTTAGCTGTAGTGCAGAATTCACTGCAATACATTTTTTGTTGTTTAACCGGTTTGCTCTTGTGGTT
>NC_061835.1:17206620-17209120 GCF_019202785.1 Penaeus chinensis
TGAACTGCTTGACGAGAGCCAACGGAGATCAAGTCACTCGCAGCGAAGAGCAAAGCGGCAGTAATGAAAGAGGCCAATCAGACTCCAGTTTGTTTTGATTTCTATATTTCAAATATTTCAAAAAGGGACAAATATACCAAAGGTTTCGACAGTGGAGCAGGGCACAAGACAAAATATATAAATGACAACACATTTTTGAAGAAAAATAGACACTTTTTCTATCCGCTTTCTTTACACCTACGTCGCCTTCTCTTTCGTTTCAGGATTCCGTCTCGCACTTTCTAGGATGTTTAGAATTATCGTATTTCATTTCATTTACATTCGGTGCTTCGTTCTTCCTCTCCTCAAGCTTTTTTACACCGATCGACTGAAGACATTATTCAGATTTCATTTGTCGTTTTTGAGTGTCTCATCGGTGGTCTCTTTTTCTTTCTTCTTTTTCTCCCTCTCGCTCTCTCTCTCTCGGACCTCTTGAAGAAAATGGGACGAGGCAACTTACACTCGCTGGCTTTTTCTTCTAGAATCTAAAACGTCTAATTCTAAAATAAACAAATCAACAGATACTTGTTTGGTGATTAGTTTCTATTATCCGTCTTGTCTGCTGCTCAATCTGGGGTGACGGGGTGCGCGTCGTAAGACAGGGGGAGATCATCTTTATTTCTCTCTCTAAACATTAAAAAAGTATTGTACGAGTGATGATATGTTTCAATCACAGGTCACGAAGGGTTCCTATTACAAACTTTGATTTTCGATTTGTACACAAAATCGAGATCCACGCTGTCCGTTCGTCTTCTTGCCCGAACACGTATGAGAATCTGAGAATAGACGGGGGTTTGGTTGAGCTTCTGCGTCGCGCGAGCACAGACGCGGCTTCCCTCGGCTCCGCCCACGGCGCCCAAGCGCCCACGTCCCGCGACAGCCTCTCAGCTGGCTCGGGAGGCTCTTTCTCCTGGCCCTCGCCCCGCGCCGTCGCCCGTGCAGGCCCTCGCTCTGCTGGCGCGGCGGCGGTCGCTCTCGGGTCTGCCCCTGCCTTTCTCTCTCCTTGCAGCGCCGCACGCGCGCGTTTCTACCGTTCCTCCCTTCCTCCGGCTACTCCTGCCCCGAAGAACAAGCCTTGTATATTTCTGTCCTTCATATTCATGTATGCATGTGTCTAGGCGTTTGTTATTTATACATATACATATATGTGTATATACATACATATATATAATTATATATGCAATATATATATATATATATAAAATTATATATGCATATATATATATATATATATATATATATAATTATATATGCATATATATATATATATATATATATATAATTATATATGCATATATATAATATACATATATATATATATAAATATATATAATATACACATAATATACACATAATATATATAATATATATTATATAATTGTAGTATATACAATATTTATATAATTTATATAATATATATAATATATATAATATATATAATATATAATATATATATAGTATATATTTAATATAAATAATATATAAAGTATATATTTAATATATATAGTATATATATAGTATATACTATATATATAATAAATATATATTATATATAATATATATAGTATATACTTTATATATATATATATATATATATATATTTAGTATATATATATAGTATATATTATATATAATAAATATATATTATACATAATATATAATATATATATATATATATTGTATGTACATAATATATATATAAAGTATATATATAGTATACACAACATAAATAATATATATAAAATATAAAATATATAATATATATAATATACAATATTCATAATATACAAAATATATATAACATACACTATTTATTATATAATACATATATTACAATATATATATATATATATGCATGTATGTAAATTAAATTTAAATGTAATATCTCGCTCCACCACACGTACGTGTGGGGGGGGGGGGGGGGGAGCATACGCATGAATGTGTGTATGAATGTATGAATGTATGTATGCATGCATGTATGTATATATGTATATATGTATGTATGTATGTATGTATGTATGTATGTATGTATATATGTATATATGTATATATGTATGTATGTATGTATGTATGTATGTATGTATGTATGTATGTATGTATGTATGTATGTATGTATGTATGTATGCATGTATGTATATATGTATGTATGTATTTCACATATATTTATGTTACATATAATATATATATCATATATACTTATATACACACAAGTATGTATATATATTATATATATTACACATGTTATATATTATATATATTATATATATCATATATATATTATATATATAACATATAACATATATCATATATATATATATAAATTATATATTATATATATAAGTATATACATATACATATACATTTATACATATATACAAATATACATACATGCATAGGAGACGGGCGCCCGGCGAGCCAGCTCAGCCCGCCCGCGCGCCCGCCTCCCTCCCGCGCCCCCTCC
>NC_061835.1:17216620-17219120 GCF_019202785.1 Penaeus chinensis
GCCGCTGTGAACAAGAGCACACCATCAGATTCCGCCTCTCCTTCCCTCTCCTCCCCTCTCCTTCCCTCTCCTCCACACACTGTTCCAACTCACGGCCTGTTTCCCTCCGTCCCTCCTCCACCTCTACAATCTGCGTCATTTGCCCCTAAGGCTCAGATTTAACATGTACAAAACAGACTGACTGCGTTTCGCGAAGGGCGTGAGGAGGGACAAGGGTGGCACAAGTCGAGATCCCTCACTCCTACCTCTCTCAATATATAGAGACAGAAATCTCAAATCATTTTTTGTTTTTTCTTGCTTGTATATGTCTTATCAAAGTCAGAGACTGCACGACCTCACACAACACACACACACTCACACTCTCACTCTTTCTCCCTCTCCCGGTCCTCCGTCGCCTTCTATCCCCTGTCTCTTGGGCGTCTTAGGCATCGCCGCCCGAGGGGCTCGTGAACGAGTCCGTGAGAACGCCCCCGGTAGCGCCTTGGCGAGCAACGGGCCCCTGCCAGCTACCGACGGAGGCAGTGGAGGGTGCCTGAGCCTGCGCGTAGGCGCGACTGGAGGTGCCGCCCATGACGTTGGCGAGGCAGGAGGCGCCGGAGACGGGTGGCCAGGCGGCCGCGGCGTCTTTGTGGCGGCGTCGGATGTGTTTGTCGACGTCAGACTTCTGGATGGCGCGGTAGGGGCAGAAGGAGCACTTGAAGGGGCGCTCGCCCGTGTGCGTGCGGATGTGCCTGGCGAGGCTGTCTCTGGTGGTGGCGCGGTATGGGCACAAAGGGCACATGTGCGGCCGCTCGGAGGTGGTGGCGGCGGCAGCGGCGGCAGCGGCGGCGGCGGGGGCGGCGGGGGGGGCAGAGGAGACGCCCCCCGCGTGGTGCTGCGCCCCCCCAAGCCTGTGTGGCGCCCGGACAGCAGGCGCGGCCCCAGCCAAACGCGCAACGAGACTTTCGGAAAGGCTTTCCCACGCACGGCGCGCCAGGTCGGGGCCTTGCAGCTGCAAAGGAAGAAAACGCGGCGTGAGTTGCAGCGCTGGGCTCGGCCGGCGGGGGGGAGGGGGGTTAGTGGGTCGCTGCCTGGGGTCAGGGTCAGCTGGCCTCAGGGCAACACATGAGCAAGGCTTGCGAGAGGAGTTCCACAGACAAATACACAGGAGAAAAGAGGGAAGTGTCACACAGCAGCTCCTGGCCAGCAAGCGCCAGGGCCGCAGGATAAGCTTTCGTGCGTCCGGAGGCGCCCAACAAACCCTTCGGGAAACAGCCCCGCCCTACCTCGGCGCCTCCAGAGGCACCGCCACGCGTGGCCTCTCCTCAATCCCCCGCTCGGCCCGTTCACACCGCGGAGCTCACGCGGGCCAGGGCGGACTGCCTGGGCGGACTGCCTGGGCGGACTGCCTGGGCGGACTGCCTGGGCGGGCTCAGAGGAGGGGCCCCCCATGGGCGGCGTGCTTGCTCCGCTCATGCTTCCTCAGGTCGGTGGCCTGGATGGCGGCGAAGGGGCAGAAGCGGCAGCGGTGCGGCCGGTGGCCCGTGTGCGTGTGCATGTGGCGCACCAGCTTGTCGCGGGCCACGGCGCGATACGGGCAGTGCGGGCACGCGTGGCGCCGCTCGCCGCGGTGGTAGCGGAGATGGCGCTCCAGGCTGGACGCCGAGCTCAGCGTCCTGCCACACAGGCCGCACACGGTGCCCGCGGCTCGGCCAGCGCCCACGCCCACGCCGCCGACGCCGGGGCAACGCTGCAAAGGAAAAGGCACGTCAGCTGGCTCGGATGCCGCCGCCGCCGTCAGCGCCCCGGCTTCCCCCCACTCCCCTCTACCCCTCTCTGCGCCTCTTCCGCTTTCTCTTGCTCTTCTTTCTGCGTTCGCTTAATCTCTAGCTTTCTTTCTACTGCTCTCTCTCTCTCTCTCTCTCTCTCTCTCTCTCTCTCGCTCTCGCTCTCTCGTTCTCTCGATCCTTTCTCTCTCGCTCTCGCTCTCTCGTTCTCTCGATCCTTTCTCTCTCGCTCTTACTCTTGCTCTCGCTCTCTCGATCCTTTCTCTCTCTCTTTCTGCGTTCGCTTAATCTCTCGCTTTCTACTGCTCTCATGCCCTCTCTCGCTCTCTCTCTCTCTCTCTCTCTCTCTCTCTCTCTCTCTCTCTCTCTCTCTCTCTCTCTCTCTCTCTCTCTCTCTCTCTCTCTCTCTCTCTCTCTCTCTCTCTCTCTCTCTCTCTCTCTCTCTCCGTCTCGTTTAAGTGTCTGTCTCATAGTCTCCGTTTGCTGAGCGGCTTTCCTCGGCAGTTATCTTCGCGGCTTCTGCGGATTCGTTTACCACAATGTCCGTTTCATCATTACTTTCCTGATCTTATCCAACTATGAAAGGAGATCTTCAACCGATGACTAAAACACGCGTGTATGCACATGTTTGTACTTCTACGCGCGTGTGTGCAAATGTTTGTGTGTTTGTGCGTGTTTGTGCGTGTGCGTGTGCACATGTTTGTGCGCTTTTGCGTGCGTGTGTGCGCATGCGT
>NC_061835.1:17221620-17226620 GCF_019202785.1 Penaeus chinensis
GAATACTTAAAAAAAACACAAACCAAACAATGTTTTATTTTTTTTTATTTTTTCAGGAAAAAAATATACGAGATAAGTCAATTACTACCAAATAAATAATAATCACTATTATTGTCAAGGACTAAAATATAATATAAATATAAAATTTCAATAATAATAATAATAATAATAATAATAATAATAATAATGAACAGAAATGGTTGTGATAAAAATAATCTTGTTCGTTAAAGATCTTTACAGAAATAACTCAAGTTTACATAAAACTTCACCAATCCAAAAAAATCACAATTACCATAAGCCATTGCGTGATTCATGAGAGAGCAGGAGCCAAGTCCATCGGCGGTGACAGCATAACAAGTACAAATCGTCTAACAAGTCTTTTCGCCAGTCTTTCAACCCTATGTCCACGGAGAGCCTCATCCTTCATCCTGGCTCTCCTTTGATAACTAACCTCGTCTCGCGCTTGCCCGCCCTCGCCTTCCCCAGAGCCGCGCCCCTCCTTCGGGCCAACACCAGCGAGGCTCCGCGAGATCGACTGCCTCACCAGATTAATGATAAAATACTGGCAAATTTCACTTTTTCTTCCTCCTTTGTAGCCTTTCTTGTTTTCCTCCGCTCGGGTCTCGCCGTCCTCAGGCCCCCGCCCTCCTCCAAGGCGCTCCACCCCTCGGCCGAGCGCACACGCGCACGCGCACACACAGCAGGGGACTCGTGCCGAAGGAGCCCTCGGGTCCGCCGGACCCCGAAGGATCCCAAGGGACCCTTTATCGAAAGGTTCCGGGCCGCCTCCGGCAGCGCCTCCTTCGAGCGTTAGAGGAGTGGCTCCGGACCCTGGAACTGCTGTTGCTGCGCCTGCTGGTGGTGGTGGTGGTGGTGGTGATGGTGCTGGTGGTGGAGGTGGAGCTGTTGGTGCGGGTGGCGGGCGCGGATGTGCCTGTGGAGGGCACTGGAGTCGGCGGAACGGAAGGCGCAGGCGGGGCACGCGTACGGCTTCTCGCCCGTGTGTGTGCGGAGGTGCTTCTTCATGTCCCCCCGGCGAAGGGCGCGGTAAGGGCACCAGCCGCACACGAAGGGCTTCAGGTCGCCGTCAGCCATCCCCCCGCCGCCGCCGCTGCCGCCGCCTCCACCACCGCTGCCGCCACCGCCGCCGTCGCCGCCGCAGGAGGCGTGGCGCTCCGCCAGCGCCAAAGCGCCCGACGGAAGGGAGGCGCCCCGACGTACCGCCGCCGCGACCACCGCTGCCAGGCCCCCGGGACGCGACTGCAAGGAAACCACCACATCAGCACTGCACTTGCACGGCCTCCGCTCTCGGAGAGCCTCTTTGCCTCTGCTCCTTCTGGGAAGGGGGGGGGGGGCGGAGGAGGAGGGGGAGAGGCGAAGGCGACAGCCTACACAGACCAGCGCTTCAGCGGCGTCTATTCCCTGACCGAGATAAGGGGATCCAGAAATAGGAGACAATGATGCAAAGTAAATCAGTAAATAAACAAAAACAAAAACGAAAAAGGATGCATAATACTCGGGAAATAGGAGCTGTCCTTTCCCGGTTTCAAAAACATTTCTCAAAAGTCCTTCTGGTAAACATGGCTCTGACAAAGGCTCTGGGAAGGGAGGGTGGAGGAGGGGGGAAGAAAGGGCTTATTAAACAAGGATGTGAGAAAGACGAGGAAAGAGGCTGCGAGAACGTGAGGAGGACGGAAAGTGAGAGATGAGGAAGGAATAGCAGAGCAGAGGAAGGAGGAGCCAAACAGGTGGCAGGAGGCGGCGAGGCAGCAGACAGGTCGCGGGGAAAGGCCGGGCTCACGGAGGCGACGCCTGCCCTTCGGAGTGCAGCGGGGGGCGCGAGGCGGAGGCAGAGGGCTGGGCAGACGCGGAAGGGCGAGCGGGATGCGAGGCCTTAAGCGACGCACTGGCGGAGGCGGGGGAGGCGGGGGTGGAGGGGCAGGAGGAGGGGAGGTGACCCTTAGCGGGCGGGGGCGCGGCGTGCTGAGAGAACTTGTGGGCGCGAGCCAAGGGCTGCGGCAGCGCCTGCGGCAAGGGTGGGCTGACGGGCTGCGGCAGCGCCTGCAGAGGCGCGCGCGCAGCCAGGAGCGGCTGTAGGTCGTCATACTTGATCTTGTGCACGCCGAGCAGGTGGCGCCGCAGGTTGCTCTTGTCAGCCGACATGTACACGCAGAACACGCACTTGTACGGCTTCTCGCCGGTGTGCGTGCGCACGTGCTTGTCCAGGTCGACCCGCGAGCGCGAGCGGTAGTGGCAGAAGACGCACGGGTAGTGCCGGTCAGCCCCCAGGACGCCCCTGACCGCGCCGCCGCCCACGCCGCCCACCCAGCCGGCGGCGGCAGCGGCGGCTGCGGCGGAAGCAGAGGCCCCTTCGCCCGCGGCCCAGAGCGGTGGCGGCGGCGGTGGCGGCGGCGGCTGCGGCGGGCCATAATTCAGCAACTTTGCGGTCTCGGCTGCGGCGCTCGTCGGCATCGATGTCTCCGGGGGACCACGCTGGAACAGACAACCCGCCTGTCAGCCATTGCCTCAACCTCTCGCCGCCTCCACCTCCACCTCCACCTCCGCCACACGGCTGGCGTCGCTGCTCTCCCGGCGCCCTTCCGCGCACCTCCCTTGGCTTTTCCTGTCATGCCATTCCAGGCTGTCATTCCTCCCCCCTTCTCCCACACACGTCGCTCTCTTCCTTGCTCGGATTTCATTAATATATATATACAACGTAAAAGTGTAATTTTGGTTCATTTCGTTATCCTCATTATGACTCGCCAATGTCTTTCTTTCCTCGCATCTGGAGCTGCATCCATCACGCCCCTCGAGCTGCCCTGCCCGCAAACAGCAACATCCATGACAAGGGATGAGGGAAACACTGGCTAAACAACATTAATGATGATGATGATAACAAAATTAAAAACAACAAACAATAAAAAATATAAAAATAACATCAACAACAACAATAGTAATAATAATAATTAATAATTAATAATAATAATAATAATAATAATAATAATAATAATATTCACAATAATATGAAAAACTAGTAATAAAAACAACAATAATATTAACAATAACAATAACAAATAATAATGATGATAATAACAATAACAAAACAACAATAATAATTATAATAACAAATGATCATCACCTCCCTCTCATTCGCCTTCTTTCCTTCCTCCTCGTCCCTCCCTTCCTCCTCTTCTGTGCCTCTTCCTCTCCTCCTCTTGGTCCTCTTTCGCCAACTTTCGATCTCGTTCTCTTCCTCTTCCCTTCCCTCCTCCCAGCCGCCTACTTGGGGCGCTCGAGCGAGGCGGCCGAATAGGAGGGCGGCGGCGGCGGCGGCGGCGGCGGCAACAGCCTGACCGCCGCGACGCCGCCGCTACCATTCCCGTCAGCGCCGCTCCCACGCCCTGCGCCCACGACCGCGCCCGCACCGTTGTGGTGTCGCGTGCGGACGTGGCGGTGCACATTGCTCTTGTGGGCGGCGCGGTAGGGGCAGAAGGGGCACTGGAAGGGGCGCTCGCCCGTGTGCGTGCGGATGTGGCGGGTCAGATCCATGGCAGAGCGGAACTGCCGCCCGCACAGCGCGCACGCCGACTCCCGCCGCCGCCACCACCCCTATAAAGAGGAGACGCACGCCCTTAGTCAGCGCTTTGGCTCAGAGAAGGAGGAGGGCAGGACGGAGGGCAGGGAGACGGGGGCGGGACGCATGGGAGGAGAGGAACGGGCTGCAGGGAAAGAACAGGAGGGGGGAAGGAGGAGGAGGGCGAGGAGAGGGGGAAAGGAAAAGGGAAGGGGTGGGGGAGGACGGTCGCCCACCGTCCTGACGATCCGGATCACAAATAAGGGCCCACACAGGCCCCCTCCCCCTCGGCGGCAGTCCCCCAGGGCATCAGCCGTTGAGAAGCGGAATGCAACAAGTGAGGCAATCAAGAACGTTTCTTCTTCCTCGCCTGAGCTCGTCGTCCTTCTGTTCCACATTCCGCGCGGTCTATAAGAGTGCACACAGACCTTGCGTACGCACAGGTTTGCGTGCGGGTGCGACGGTGTGTGCTAGTTTTCTACCGCGAAGCGTGTATATATGTGTGGGTTTGGGGGTGGGCGCATACACGTTTATATTAGAGTTAAGCGCAGATGCCCCGCCCACAGATTCGCAGAATCCCTACCTTCGATGGATTCCATCAGGCAAGGTTTATACCTTATTCGTCCGCTTCGCTGTGGGCCTCAGCCGACAGCCGCCCAGCCGGCCAGATCCTAATATGAAATATATTTTTTAATGAACGTCTTTAAAGTGTGCCTTAGACTGTTCCAAGTATGCGATTACTACACCTGTATGCATACATTTCGACTTCCGCACGACGACCTACAGATTCGCAACTGACCCCCGGATATAAACAAACCTGCAGTGAAAATTCAACCCCTGGACGACGCCCTTCGCACCTACGAGAAAATGTGTGGAATTCCAAGCTTATTTACTTTCTTCTCCAAAAAGTTGGACAGCAGGATTGTTAAAAGCAGAGTTGAGTCACTGTCAGTTTGGACCGACAACTCTCATCGCTAGAGGAACCAACGCGGGCGGCCTTTGGTGTGCGCCGGGGAGAGTGCGCGCCTGCATCGTTTAGGGGCGAACGTATTGTGTACACATAGTGTGGACGTGCGTGTCCACTTATGTGTGGGTGAGGGCGCTAGGACGTGCTTGTTGGGGAGACGATGGCAGAGGAAGGGGCCAGATAGGGCTGGGAGAGTAAGGGGCCAGGCAGGGCTGAGAGGAAGTGCCCAGAGGCGACGGGCCGCCGTGGCCCTTCGGATGCCTAGGCCGCATGCAACCGCGGCAGCAGTCGGGGTGCAGTGACACAGAGAGTCAAGGCTGAAGTTTTATTTACAATGAGACACTGACAAGATTGCGGGTCAAATCAATCGTTTATATTACAAACAAAATGATCAATAAAAAATCCAACATTACAAAAATACAAATGCCAATCTATTTTCGTCATGCATCTTCTTCCTTC